>NC_056732.1:924179039-924329039 GCF_019279795.1 Protopterus annectens
TATTATTATCCAATTGGTAAGTGTGACTAAGACTCAAAAGCTATTTAGGAGTGACCTATACAGTGTTACCAGATACATGCAAGTACTCTTAAGAGCTTAAATATCTCTACACACAAACTAGCCACAGTTAAAAAGGTTTAAAATATTTAATAATAAATAAAAACACAAGACACTACTCATTAATTCAGCACAGTGATAATAGAGATTTCAGAAATCACAGGAAATACTTTAAAACAACATTGTAGGATAGTCTGACATAAATATAGAAAACAGCTAGACTAATCTGGCTATATTGTTATCTATCTCTAAGAGAAATCACTGTTCTATATTCTGCTTACAGAGGAAGGACAAAGTGCTGGTGAGTTGTTGTCAACTACAGAACAAAATACAAAATGCTAAATCTTTCTCTCTGGGAAAGTCTTAAATTGATATTATACCACGATCCCCCCAAAACGTGCTCACTGATTGGCCAGCGTGCCCGTTGTAAATCGAGTTATACTAATGGAAAAAGGTCCGGTCGCCCGGACATTTTTCCATTAGTATAACTTCGATTTCAAAACACTCAGCCCAGTTATGGTTTAACAGTTTAAAATAAGCAACGGAGATCTCCGTTGCTTATTTTAAAGCTGTCTCGCTTTGTTAAACCCATTTTTCATAGCGAAGCAGTGTTTTTAAAAGCAACAGAAAGAAGATCTCCGTTGCTTTTTGAATGAGTTACATGAAGTAAATAAATAAACGGAGATGTCCGTTGCTTATTTTAAACTGTCTCATGTTAAACTCATTTAACATAGCAAAAAGCAACAGAGATCTTGCTTTCTCCGCTGTTTTTTGCCCTCTCTGATGTACTGCGCGGCGCCGTGACATCAGAACTGACGCGGATGCCAGACATCTGCGGAAGGGCAGTAAACAGGCATTATACTATGCCATTATTTAAGAAAAGTAATAGTTTCTTTTCTTAAATAATGTCATAGCAATAACTCATTTGCACTTAGACCAAACCACACCAACCGTGGGTAAATTTAGCATTACCCACACCCAAGCATGGGTTATTGCTATAATACATTACTGCTGAGTCGTTTCAGATTACATCATTCTTGACACTTCTACTAAAGTTTCCCAGGCTCACAGAACTTAAAATTGTAACATTTCTTTTTGTAATCTGCACCTGCCAGGAAGCTATATCAATAAAATACACTTTACATGTAAAGCCTAGTAATTATTTCTGTCTTAAAACAATAGAAAGAATTTCCTAGCCCAGTCATCCTGTCTCCTAACTTGAGATCAAACATCATAAAATGCTTTACACATCAGCTTTCTTCCAGCAGGATGCTCTGTGGTTACATTTTTGAAGCTCAGAACATAGCACAGTTTTCTTACATTTGTTACACAAGCCTGTGGATCATATTAATATTTACAATGACATAGGATTATTTATAAAATTCTATCTGGCTGGACTGGCAGCCCCTCGGTTTTTCACAAGAACTATCCTCAATGAAGCCAGGTTTGTGTGTGTAGCTATTACAGCATTTTTACATCAGCGTATGGAATCATAGAATCTTTGAACTTTTGTAGCATAATGTCCCCACAGCCCTCATATTCCTAGCTATGTTTATACCCTTATTTACATGATAAGCACAAATTGTCATTGTCCACGAGGGGCACAGGCAAATGCCCTGTGATGTAATGATGGTCACCAAGCTAATCATACAGATGCCATCTGACAAGGTCCACTGAAATGCCCTGTTTGTCATTAGGCAAGATTCTGTTTCAAATGTGTGTTAAAGTCTGCTAGACAGATCTCTCCCACCAGCATGTATTACTAATGTCACATTCCAGATTAATATCCTTACAGTGAGTAATCCATGTACCATGCCACCTACAGATATGCAGGATTTTCAATCAAGCAAGGTCATGCATTGCCCTATATGCAGGACAGAGATCACCTCTGAGTTGTCCAAATGCCACAGGCTACAATGACCACCGATTTCAGATGAACCCCATTGAATGGTTCTGAAGACATGAAGTTCCCTTGTGAGAGGCCATTGCGTTGTGTGTAACTGCCAGTAGTGCTTGGAAAGGTACATTACCAAATGGCCATTGCACTCAAATATTGGCTTGCTGAGGGAAGAGTACATGGAGGTTATGAGTATGTTAATTTCAGGTGACTGTGCCCTCAGTTATGACATATGATTCCTGTCTTGCTACTGGAGATACATGGTGATCTCATGTACATTAGGTGTGAACCTGTGTGCTCAGGTCTTTCACCCCTGAGTATGTACATCACATGTTGTGACTGATGTGCTACTTACCAGGAACATAGATATTACTGGTAGAAATGATACTACATATATATTTGCATGGAGTTTATGGCCATTAGTATGTCAACAGGCATTCGTTCATCAATACTGTCTTGTAGGATATTGACATAACTCACAGAGTCTATTATTGCTCACAGTTTGCAGGCATCAG
The DNA here is from genome assembly GCF_019279795.1 of Protopterus annectens. Lineage (NCBI taxonomy): Eukaryota > Metazoa > Chordata > Ceratodontiformes > Protopteridae > Protopterus > Protopterus annectens. The sequence goes on from NC_056732.1 coordinate 924,181,509, forward strand.
CCAATATTGTCAGCCACAGGCATTTCGTATTTGCTTGTATCATGGTTAAATGGATTCCAAGCTGTACAGCACACATGAATGAGGCCTGTCGAACACTGCTGCTTATAGATCACTATTGGAGGCAGATTTCCCTATTTTGAGTATGTGTGCCTTCACTGAGCCACTTAGTGACCCATATAATGATATTATCATAGATGCCTAAGTGGGTGTTTTTGTCAATGATGCCTGAGTGGGGGATAGAGTCACACAGCCTGGCTACATCCAGGGGGTTGTATGCCCTGATGTCTCATCACTCAGGTCCTTGGTGACTGCCTTGGATATATTTACCACTTTTAACAGCCATGATCTCCCTGTCAGACAACTAAACTGTGTACATTTAACTGTTTGTAGATCACATATATGTTTGCTGATCAGCTCCATGATGATTTGCCTCTTGGGCATACAGATATGGCTACTCAGGCAAATAACTCTATAGTTCTGGTGGTCGGTGGATGCACCATCTCTGTGCAAGGGGATAACAGTTGCTGTTGTCCAGTCAGCTGGCATGCAGCCACTGGTTACAGTACAATTGCAAGGAGTTTGTAATGGTGTTAGCCATCCTTGTTGGATGCCATTTAGAATGTAGCCTGGGATGTTAGCATGTCTAATTGATGCTGCATATCCTCATAGAGAGGCCAGTTACTACCTGCTCTGTAGATATGGGAGGTATGGGACAGGTTGTAGGAATGTCATGTGGCACATGTGGTGGGGACAGGGGAGTGAAGTTGACATAGAACCTGTGGGACAACAGGTTAGTAGTGAGTACAGACCAATTATATGTGGTATCATTAAGTACAAGTTCACCGACAATCTGGGCCTGTCCTCTGAGGTTACACATATAACTACACTGTGCTTTGTGGTTCTACTTTGTAGTGGAGGCTAATTTTGTCACATACTGCTTCTACATGACTTCACAACAACACTATGTGCCTGTTTTAGCTGATGAAGTTGTGCCTCCATTTTAGGGGGCACCCTCACCCCAACTGTCACACAACAATGTCCACATCTTATTGTACAGCCTGCTAATGGCAGTTGTCCACCACACAGGTTTGCTGTGCCATGAGGAGCTTGTGTCAGGTACAGCAGAGTCTGTGCTTTTGTACTGCTGCTTACAAAATGCATGGGTGTAGAGCTCTGCATACTTGCCTGTCCCATCTGGGGGGGGGGGTGCAGTCACACTATGTAAACCATCCCATAGGAGGCAATACAATGCAAGGGGAGGGTTAGATCTGATAGTTTTAATGAGAATGATCTGTGGTCAGATCTCACCAGGGAGGACCTTAAAGTGGAGGGCTGCAGTGGTCACCCATATTGGGAAACATATGAAGCACTACATTGGCTCCCCTTGTGGGGATATGCCACTGGTAGAGGGCATTGTAGTGAAGGACGTGGACTAACCTTTGGGTAATTCAGCTTCAGCACAACTAAGTAACACAGTTGGCGGTTACTTAATGCCACCCCAGACCATGGTGTACTGATATATCTTGACAGACAAAAGTACATTCCAATAAGCACAATGGGGGTCTGGATTCATGGAGTTGCTCCTGTAGCTGTCAATGGATTGATTAGGTGGCCTTACAGCAGTGAATAGCACCTACAGTATCTCAAGGAAAACATAGTGTTTCTATAAATCTAGATCTGTATCTATCCTTAATGAATACGTATACACCACCTGCATTACCTTGCACACTGTCATTTTGAGATCTGGACATGTGGAAGGACTTGTAGTGTGGCATGGCTGTGGTGCTGTCCACAGCCTTGAACTGGGTATCTTTGACTGCACAAATGTCTGCATATTCCAAGGTGGGGACACCTTCCATAGAGTGGGGTTTACTGTTGTCATTCTCAGCATGTAGCAGCATAACCATGATATTGTATGAAGATGGCATTCAAATTGGAATGTTGTCCCACCAGAGAGTGCCTATAAGAAGCACTGTGGTGGTATCAGCAGCCTTGGTCAATACTCAAAATCCCAGGGGTCAGAGATGAAGACCATCTCTAGCAAAGCACTGATGTCTGTTGAGCAAGTCATCCCAGGCAGATGTAGTGGATTCATAATGACACCACAGACTAAGGCAATTATTGACATCCAGCATTTCCTGTGTGTACTGAGCCATCATCCTAGGTAAGGGCCAAATGCAGCTGATAGCTATGGGCATACCATTGAGAAACACAGAGTGTCTAAGCTCAGTCTTGTGTCTGCATACAGTCTGGTGACATATGTCACTGGTCATACACACCTGCAGGAAATATGTCATCATTATATTACCTGATATTCCTTGAATTCTGGCAATGTGTGGTATGGTGTATCATGTCATCCCAAAGACAGCTAACTGTAACATTTCCCATATGTAGACTGGTGACACAGACGTCAATGTGTCTCAAGATGTAATCATATATGAATGGTTTGCTTTTTTGTTTTGCCTCAGTTGTTTAACTGGTGAAACAGTGGTGAATGCACTAATATGTGTACTGTGCTCTCCAGAGGTAGGATTTTCTGAGGTGTCCATTGTTTGGAACATTGTTTGGTAAGTAGCTGCACACATGCAGGGGTGTGTGATGTGGGTATGGGTGGTGCAAGAAGTGAGCTGTGCATGTTGGCAACATGCTGATTGCCATATGTACTGACTGCTGTGTGAGATGCCATGGAATCAAGGTTTGAATTACAGTCACATCTGTCACACGTTGTGTTTGTGTCGCATAGGAGTAAAGGGGTGATTACACTTCCCATATCTTATCAGCAGTCATTGATAGTGCTATTAGCAATACAGTCATGCTTGTGTGCACATCACAGCACCCCAACTTTAGTCAGTGTCATGACAAATGGAGAAATGTAACGTCTCTATGTAGGTCTCCTAAAGTAACACAGCACCTGGCAGTGTGCCATAAAATGCTTTGCCAGCCATGTGAACCTTGGATTGACCATAATCTTGTCATTAGTTATGGTTCCATTACCATACCCTCAAATGTGACACTGTGCAAGTCCTGCAAAGTTAGGGTCATGCTGCCACACCCTGGAGGTTAACAGTATGAAACACAATGTTTGTAGGCAAGCCTTGCAGTGAAGATGTAAATGCTCATGCATGCACAGAGGTCTTGTTCAACTTGCTGACATTACATTGGCCTTGCAAGTGTACAATGCCTATCAAGCAAGCACACAGCAAACTGGTTGCTATGAGACATAATGTGGGAACACAGACATATGTTCTGAGTACATAACTGTACAATATGATATAGCTAGGGCATGTGACAGGTGGACATACTTTGGCCAAAGGTGGCCAGTCCTTTGCAGTAGGCCTCACAGCCATGACATGCAATTATCCACCATTAATCTGTTGAAGAGCAGGATGTACAAAGTGCTGTGAAACTGTTACCTTAGACAGATCATCACCTCTGTGCTGCTTGTTTTAGCAAGCCTGGACATCTATGTCCCTGGACATTGCACATTATATTCTGACACTGCAGCTTTGCTCGTAATCACCATCTGGTCAGTTCCCCAGTGATATACCACCAGCCCTGGTACAGAAGACATAATACATGCAAAAGCCAACTGATTGTTCATGTAGCTAATCAAGGCATCTACCTGGAGGAGGGAATGTCAAACCTAAAGAGCCTTTCATGATATGGGGCAACCATGTGGATGAACAAACAGGCTGTGTCCTGTTTCTCATCATGAGCTTTGCAGTAACATTTTGTGTGTGATGACAGAAAAAGTATTGGAGCATGGTATCCCAAGACAGAGTGGTTGTGGTGAGACCAGAAGTAGTAGTAGCTAGGCACCAGCAATTCTGGGGGCTCCCCTGCTTTCCGTATTCTTCATAAGGTAATTGTGTCCTTTCAGTACACACCACTTGAGTAGTGTCCAACTGCAGAATACCTGTGTAAAACCTGCAAACTTACCTTCATAGGTATACATAGTACGCTTCCCTCCAGTGTTTGCCTGTGCTTTGTACAGTCACCTTGGATGACTCTTTTCTTGGAACATGATGGAAGTAACTGCAATTCTTAGTTGCACAGAGGACAACTAGCATGCAGTATCAAGAATTGTCCCCAGATCCCTCAATTGTCTGATATGTAAAGCCATGAAAGGAGTTACCATGGATACAATCAGTATTAGTGTTGTACAACTACTGACACTGGATCAAACCCAGTTTGTCTTGTTCAAGGGAAGATCATGCCTACCTACCTTAACCGGTGGCCCTTACTGAGTGTTACACTATGCAATGGATGACAGGAATATGACATACCATGGCCTGACAATGTGTTGGACAATATTAGGCCAGCAGGCCTTGCTGAAAACTGTGTAGGTTATTTTCAGACTGGTATGTCTGTCTGCTTCCCTTCGTATCTCACACATAGGCTTCCAAACTATTGGGTCAGCCTAGGCCTCCTGCAACCCCACCCAACACCTTGGGCAAGTGATGATACATGTGCCACATGCCACATCCCAGTCATTAAGGAAATGATGCAGGGGAAATGAAGCTATGTGCCTGATGGCAGGGTGACCAATATAAATTAATATGTAATTTGCATTGGTGTACTGTGCAGCCCCACTGTACTGGTCTGCCTGAGCATACTATATAACTGATATTATTAATGAGTAAGTAAGTAATTTTGTGTACCTTACCTTATGTTGTATGATGTTGTAATGGCGTATACAATACACAATGAATGTGTGTGACGTTTTCTGCTCAGTTTCAGGGTACAGTATTATACACCATAAATATAACCCAACAATAAACCCCCCAAATAAACCATCAGCAGACAGAACAGAATGTCAGCATAGAAGACATATGTCTGCATCATTAGCTCCATAGTGCATAGCTCCATAAGGTCATATGTGTCATCATATGTAACAAACAGACTAACAAGGACAATGGCACTCATGCATCCCTAATCCATGAAATGGTCTGATACCCTTGATAAGTGTCACCGGGATTTCTGGAGCTAACACATCTACAAGCTGTGGTGGTGTAGATGACCTATCTAAAATTTTCAGTGTCCATTACAGACATTTGTCCTACAACAGTTATGATTGTCTTGTTCTGCATCACATTGTGTAACATAGACATGATGTGCAATACAGCAGCTGTGTACTTCACATGCATGGGGAACCTGTTACATATAAGGTGTAGTATATGGGTTACATACCTGTCACTCCAGCATGTACTATGTATACCACAGTGACAGTGTAAGCGTGTAGAACATTTAATACATGTGTTAGCTCTGTCTTGGATAAGATGAAGGTACAAAGTTGGATTACCATGGAACCTGTGTGAGACATAGCAAAGGTGACACTGCACTCAATGATGAGTGCCAAATATGGTAACAATGGCACTCTGGGATTTACATGCCATACCTTTGTGTATAAGTTAAACAGAATGGATGGTGCAGTGGTGCAGCAGTAGCATTGTTGCCTCACAGCAAGAGGTTCTCAGCTGTGTCACCTTCTGTGCAGAGTCTGCATGTCCTCCCTGCATTTGTGTGGGTTTTCTCTGGGTGCTCCAGTTTCTTACCACATACAAAGACATGCATCCAGAGCATTTCTCCCAGGACCTCTGCTGATAATTGTCTTCATTCCAAGTCAGACTTTCCCATTAACAAATGTTAAATAAATAAAAATTGAATGGCTCTTCACATCCTACTGACCAGTGAAAATCAAAGGCTGCATTATCATAATCTGGGAAGATAGCATTGAGTAGACCTATGCTACAATGACATCAGTCACCAATGGACTTCCCTCTACCATCATTAATGGAGTACCCCTTATAGACATTCCCTTCCCTGGAGTCACAGCCACTGTCAGTGACCTCTCATTGACTACATTAGCAGGTGACTGCATATTAGGAGCTGTCACTGAATCTCACACAGAACCAAAAGTTATCCAGAATGGCCTGAGACACACATTCAGTTGTCAGAGCCACTGACAAATAGTAAATGCCAAGAATTGCACAATACTATCCTTTTGAAAATCATCCACCCCTAGAAAATATAATAGTGTCCACCCACCACACACAGTTGAGCCATTACTCATGGACTTATGGACACAGAGTGTAATGCAGCCTTTGATTTTCACTGGTCAGTAAGATGTGAAGAGCCATTCAATTTTTATTTATTTAACATTTGTTAATGGGAAAGTCCAACTTGGAATGAAGACAATTATCAGCAGAGGCCCCGGGAGAAATTCTCCAGATGCATGTCTTTGTATGTGGTAGGAAACTGGAGCACCCAGAGAAAACCCACACAAATGCAGGGAGGACATGCAGACTCTGCACAGAAGGTGACCCAGCTGAGAATCGAACTGGAGAACCTCTTGCTGTGAGGCAACAATGCTACTGCTGCACCACTGCACCATCCATTCTGTTTAACCTATACACAAAGGTATGGCATGTAAATCCCAGAGTGCCATTGTTATACCATATTTGGCACTCATCATTGAGTGCAGTGTCACCTTTGCTATGTCATTACAAAGGTATATCTTACAACTGTAGCAGTCACACAGGTTCCATGGTAAACCAATACACATTGCAGATAACATGTCTGATGCAGTCTGTGTCAAGAGGGTACATGTATAGTCTGTCTCCTGCATGCTTTGGAAGGGATGTGTATGGCTGCCACACAAGTAGGTGTCAGATCCAACTGTGTACCTTCAGCTTATCTAAGATAGAGCTAACAAATGTATTACCTGTTCTACATGCTTACACTGTCACTGTGGTATACATAGTACATGCTGGAGTGACAGGTATGTAACCCATATACTACACCCTATATGTAACAGGTTCCCCATGCATGTGAAGTACACAGCTGCTGTATTGCACATCATGTCTATGTTACACAATGTGATGCAGAACAAGACAATCATAACTGTTGTAGGACAAATGTCTGTAATGGACACTGAAAATTTTAGATAGGTCATCTACACCACCACAGCTTGTAGATGTGTTAGCTCCAGAAATCCCGGTGACACTTATCAAGGGTATCAGACCATTTCATGGATTAGGGATGCATGAGTAGGCTGTGTGATGCCATTGTCCTTGTTAGTCTGTTATACACATATGACCTTATGGAGCTATGCACCTATACTGCTGTATCTTGATGCAGACATATGTCTTCTATGCTGACATTCCATCCTGTTCTGTGATGTTTATGGGTTTATTGATGGTGTATACCCATAGGTGTTTCCTACATACTCCTGAAACTGAGCCATAAACAGGTCAGTGACACACCTTTCATTGTGTAAGTATACAGCCATTACAACATCATACAACATAAGGTACACAAAATTATGTGACTTACTCATTACAAATGTCAGCATATAGTATCTGTCAGTGACCAGTACAAGTGGCATGGCAATGCAACACTGCATTACACCATTACATATTAATTTATATAGTCACCCTGTGCATCAGGCACATAGCTTCATTTCCCTGCATCAATGAAGCGAATGACTGGGATGTGGCACATGTATCATCACTTGCCCAGGGTGTTGGGTGGGGTTGCAGGAGGCCTAGGCTGACCCAATAGGTTGGAAGCATATGTGTGAGTCACGAAGGGAAGCAGACAAGAAGGACCATGGAAAAGTACCATGTGTGTGTCTGTAGATGACCTGAATTTGACAGTGGTATGTGCGTGAACACAGTCAAGCTCAGTGCTAGCCATATATGTGTGTATGCAGGACAGCTTTGAAAAGTGCATGGTTGAGATGACAATTCACTGTCTCAGCTCCCAAACATGATAACTGGCTCTGCCAGGAGTTGCCCTGGTACCTCCATGGTCAAGGTCTGAAGTGATGCTAGTACCTGATGGTGCCTGCTGTCTGCTGGGACCATGTCCTCCACAGGAATGCCAAGGACCATGAGCCCATGGCCTGCCATGTCTTGGTGTGGACAGCACACTCCCCTCTGGAGCACTGGATGTACTACCACTACTGGAGTGTGATTGTGCATGCTCACGTGGGCTCTCAGCAGATGTACTTGCTGACTTACTTCCACGAGTCTGATACTCAACTCCAACAAGAAGTTTCATCACAGACAATGTGTGTTTTGAGACAAATATTCAGTGATCATTCTCAGACCACCTTCTTTCCACTGCATCAGTGAACCGATCCAGGGTATCACCAATGCGGTGGAGGCAGTCATGGACATGGGCATGTGTAGGCATACTGACTCTGCAGTGATAATGTGGGCAGAAGAAGGATATAAACCTCTGGGACAGATTCAGCCCTTGAACCCTCACCTGTGCTTCACTTTGGCCACTATCATCATCGAGTCTGAAGAAACACTGACATCAGGTTGTGTAGAGGACAGAGACCAACCCACCCAGTAACATGTGTTAAGAAAGGGAAAAGCAGTACATTAATATCTGCACTATTATGCTCTGCAGTACTATGCTGCAATATATTTAAATCTGTATATACTATTGTCACTATTACTGACCTGTTTAACTCATTACAGCCAAGTGGTGCCTCCAGGTGCATCTTCAGTTAACTCTTACTGATGCCTCTAGGCATCAAATATTGCTTGTTCATATTTGCATCAATAATTCCAAAACCATGCTATGTACAAGATTTTAAAAGATTTAATCTTAAAGTTTCTGCAATGACAAACTCAACTGCATTAATGTTTTACCTGTGTCTAGTGCACATAAAGAGATATTAACTGTTTTTTATGATATTAATTTATATAGATATAATGTTTGCATTTTTGGAAATATCTCAACAACCAAGTAACACAGCCAGAACTACTGAGCCTTATATGAAAGCTCTCAGCTAGATGAATAAAATGCTGTAGACAGTATGTGTGTAAGCTGAGAGGTTGCTGAGATATTGCAAGTAGTTTACAAAATATTACAAATGTAATAGTTACTGTGTTCACTGTGACATATAAAATTCAGTTTAAGACCTAGAGCCTAAAGAATACCACCACTATAAAAATAGTTTGTGCTGAAGGGTATGCCATTTATACTTCTTTCATTACCTCTAAGTTACAGAGATATGAACTTTTGTTTGAAATGTGAGGATATAATTTGATTCTGTCTAAAGGTTTGGGCTCCAGACATTGGAAGTTGCAATGCAAACTTCCTGATCTCCATTGGAGTGAATGAGTTAACCCCAACTTCATATAGTAGGACATGAAGACATTACCTTTCCCACAAACATCTGTAGTTTCTTGTAAATAAAAGCTCTTTACACTGCAATCTCATCAGCAACAAGAAGTTACACTGTTAACATTTGTGAAATCTACACAACTGACACATATGGCAGTCTGTAATGTCCTGACAATACTATTACATCTAGCAGTGAAGTCACACCTACAAGACATAGGTAGGACTCTAAAGAGTGTACAGTCAGAAAATCTCTATGCAGTTGGCAATCATGCCGACAGTACAGCAATCCAGTCAGCAGGCCTGGGATGACATTTTAGGGAATATATTGCAGTAAATCTACATCTGTAACAAAACAGTGTTGTGCTTACCAGGAGCAGGACCACAGACTTGTCCAATTCATGAGGGGCCTGTAAAAGGCTGAAGGAGAGGTAATGTAAACACCACTGACTGCATGGTGCATTATGACAGGGTAATATGTCCATATATCTTATATTTACTGTAGTTACTTTGTTATTTGTTATGTTGGTCAAAATATGAGCATGAGATTCAAAATGCAGTTACCCCCCCCCCCCCCCAGGAACAAACAACTGACACCCACGTAAAAGTATCTACAACCTGACACACTGAATGCTACAGTATTCCAATGCTGATCAAACTAAGCCTACCTGGATGCTCCTCTGGCATGGACACTGTGGCACCCATATCCATGATATACTGTGTGATGGATGCCTGAGAGCTGTTGTGTGTTCCTAGGTCCAACAGGAATTCCTCAGTGGCTGAAAGTGGTTGTTCTACTGCAGGCCCTCCACTGGTGACATCACAATCCCTGGCCATCTCTACTACACTTCTGCATGCAGCATTAATCATATCTGTGGCACAGTGTCAAATTTGCTCATATGTCCTGCTCTGGTGACTTACAGCTTTAACTTGAGGACAAGGTCAGCCCACAATGCTGCCCGTTGTTCTATGTTTTGCATCTCCCTGGACAGTAGGAGTTCATGGTGTTGATGTAGGCCATCCGGGATCATATCATTCTCAACATCCATAGAAGGTGCATGGCACCTGACATACATGTTTCCTGAAAGTCAACAAAATGGGAATGCATGTTAGGATCACATATGTGGAAGTACACTATGTAGAGATACAGCAAGAAAAGAATGTCTGGCATTATCCACTGCTTGATCACACATCATATTCCACAGTGTGCAAACATACTAACTGGGTGTATACAATTAAGATACTAGCAATAGTCAGCTATTCCCATGTGTGCCATGATAGATACTGCTGTATGATCACACACCCAACACAGGAGTCAGCTGTAGTGTATCCCCCTAAGGGCAACCCCCCAATAATATGTCAAAACAACAGTGCCAAATAAATAGTAGTGTGGTATTGCAACCATTATAAACGGATATTCTCACAAGACTAGTGTGACACACTGACAAAAAATATTCCACCATTGATGTACTGTACATTCTCTGTAGTTGTAACAAATCTGGAGATCAATGACATGTCATCATTACAGTTCTAAGAAAGGCTTAATGCTCTAATCCCCATTCCCCCTATGCATGTTCACACATATGTATCATTTTGTAAACAAAAAGGTTACATACTTGATAGAGTGCAATACTCCTCTGTTGATACTTTTAGATATATAAAGGTTTTGGCAATGCATTTACTGTCTGAAGAAAGTCTAATACAGACTGGTCCCCTAGCCAGAAGTTTTTTCTTTTTAACATGGTTCTCATTAAGGTGATTGGCTCTTAACCAATCTTTGGGTCTGAAATGCTAACTACAGCCAACACAGCTGATTTGCAAACATGCAACCACTGAACAAGATATAAGGCCTTCATGTAGATTAGAAGCCCTTTCTGCTATGCTGTGCTGAACATTCCTGGGGTTAAGATACTATGTCATCACAGCTGGTATGTCTGTAGCAGCTAGTTTTACATACAGATGTGTGTGCTACAGGCTGCAGCTGATGCAGCAGGTAAAAGGCATAGACAGACACTGTGAACACTTTGGAGGACAACAAGCTCTAAAAGTAACTGTGGGAGCTGTGGCAGCCTTCTTGTAGAGGCAGGGCCAGAGTGAGGGCATCCATTCCAATGCAAATTAAGGCATGTGTTTAAGGTAACTATGTTAGGCAATGGTATTACTAACAGATTACTAGGCAACATGTTTGTTGTGTCCTTGAGCAACATAGGGGGTAAATATACCATTATGTCAACCATTTGGGCAACTGTCAGGCCATGTGTTACATTATGGTAGTTATTTAGAACGTGCATGCTAGGAGCCCTTGTTAATAGCAGGACCTTCATATGTGTATGTTTGTTGTGCAGCTGTGTTAATCTGTAATATCATTATGAAATGATTGTGTGCTGCATTCTGATATTAATGGGCCTCATTTGCATTATCTAAGTTAAAATCCCCTCTGAATGCATATCAATGCATAACCTGGCACTTTAGGCACTTATAGTGTTGCTATAGGGATATGTCAAGTGTGTTGCTATCTGCAGGCCAGTGACTTCCATCAGTGAAAAGCAGACATTTCATTTGAAATGCATTGTGTGGATAAAGAGTGCATGACTCAATCATTCATTGATGGCTTCACAATAATGTAATTTAAATGTAATTTAAATGCTACACTCCCACTGGATTTGAAATCAGGACTATGTGTGGCAAAGCTTACAGTTTACAAAGCATTTAACAGACTGAGATACTGAGTCACTGTAACAACATGTGTATCTGTGAAGGTATAAGTCCACGCATACAGTCTGTGACATACCTCCAATACATCCATTATTATCTGTCTGGTTTTATAGGGATATATTTCTCCACCAGAGGTCTCAGATGAACACATATTTTGCCATTAATGTTTTAAAAGGTGTACTTGTACATGTTGCTGTTAAAAGCGCACATTTACAGTTACATCTATTAGTTTTTGTCTGGTTTTCTGGTGGTGTAGTCCTGTACAAGACTGGAAATTACACATCCAGTTTTTCCATTACTTCTTCAACAGGTTTGATCAATGTGGCACGATACGCAGCTCTGCTTACACATGCTTAATAACGGTAACTTACAATAACTATGTTTTGCTTCAACCACCTATTTTAATTAACAGCTGTGCGGCATGGGAAGTTAATGCAGTAGTTTGCAGGTGTGATGGTCTTGGGTTCGAAATAGGGGACAGGGACAGGTGTTTATTTGTACATGTTTATTATCATTTAGAACACATATATCAATAATACTCCATTTATCTGAGATTAGCAATACTGTGTGATGTGCTGTGTCACACAGCACCGCACAAAAAATCTTTAAAGAAAAGAAAAATGTGGAGATAGTACACTTGTGAAATGAGGTGCAAGCATGTGGGGAAACATAATGAAAGGCAGGTAGGTATGTTCAGTAAGGGTGTAGGAAAGAACTATAGTTATCCATGTGTTGTACAGCAACAACTGTGTACTTTGACAGAAGTTGTAGATAAATTTGGACTGTCACCCCCAGAGAGAGGGGTGAGGACAACATAACTGCATTGTCTAGCCAATTGGACCAGGTTACATGTGGCTGGTGGACATGTGTGCCAAATAGAAGCTATGTATGGGACGACATATATATCTATCTATATATACATATATATCTATATATATATATATATATATATATATATATATATATATATATACAGTTTTTTTTCTTTTTTAAGGTGAGAGTGGAATTTTGGGAAAGGGACATAGGTACATGTGGGAGTGGTAAGTTGGGAAGGTGAGGAAGCTTTTGCAGACAGACAAGACAGACGACAACAGACAGGGGTGGTGTATGACATAAGTTGTGGGTAAACACCTTGCTTTGGGATGGTGTTGTGGAATCCCAGTCTCAGGTACCTCTACAAGGTATCAGTGTGACTCAAGTCCCCACCCATGGGAATATCGGCACTGCTCCTTCACTGCCCCTGGGGTGACAGTGGTGGATGCTGGGCTCCGGGGTGAGATTGCCTCACCAGGGTGTCCAGCATGCCTTCTATCCTGCACAGGTGGCATCCAAAACCATGGAACACAATCCTGCATACCAATCCTGGCAGTACATCACAGGTAGCAAACACCTGCTCCACTACCACTCCCAGAGTGGGGATAAGCCCCGTTCTGTGAGGGAACTACCTGATGACACAGGTAGTACAGAGGCAACAGAGGGGGCACCACCAGGCTGAGTCCCAGACGTGCTGGTCCTCTGTGCCACAGCCGGAGGAGCCAAGGCAGTGGATCACCTGGTCCGGCCAACTTTGTCATGCTGTAGTAAATTAGATATAACAATATGTTAAGCTTAGTAATAACCAAACCAATGCTAGTATTTGACAGCAAACCAGAATGGAATAACTCATAACGCCAACAAAACAGTTAACTTAACAGAATATCTTAATATTAAGTCATAATAATAAATAACTAATAAATTAAAGAAGATAAGGGGTAGAGAGAGAGAAAAACATACCATTAGTGATGCCACAGATGATATTAATACACATATTGCTAATATATAGTTCTACAGGTGCACAGTGTCAGTTGTCAGTACAGTGACTCAACTTCTCCTATAGATGATGTAGCATGTACATACCTCTCAAGCTGTTAGCATGGGACAATATGGGCCAAGTACTAACAAATGCAGGTACACAACTACATGAAAATGTTTCACATAATATGCATGTATATAACCACAAAGGTGTTTTGTAAATGGATTTGCAAATACATTGCATTCTGGGTAATCATTTATCTGCTAATCAAGGACCAGACAGATTGGGCAGTTGTCATTAAATTATGAAAAATCGTGACACATGAGAGGTATGTTTGTGTACATTAAGTAGACTAGGCAACCATCATGTCTTCGTTGGCAGGCATGGGAGGAGGACACAAAAGTTGTGACTCCAGGGGACATATGCACATTATGTAACAATTGACAATTGACATTAGAGCAGACATAAAATGAATACAGCCCTACTGCATGTATTTCAACACATTCTTATGAAACCACAATCCTGCTTTACACTATTTTGTTATGTTTCCTTAGAATCTGTAAAATATACACATATCTGCCCAGAACATGTTCTACCTTACCCATATACCTTGTTCCTGGAGTGGGAGGAATAGACAGCATTATGTGAGTGAAAGTGGGCTGCAGACAGTCCTGAACTGTACTGTGGGTTGTGCAATGCATTTATCAGGCAATTACTTTTACATTTTTTATTTATTTCAGTTTTATGGATAACTGCAGAAACATTAGAACAGACATGCTGTGAATACAGTGAATACAGCCCTAGTAAACTTATTACAATACATTAGTCATCAAACCACAGTCATGCTTTACACATTATTGCTTATTGTTATTGGTATTGTTTATTGTTTATTGCACTGCAGTTATCAGAAAATATCCATACTTACCACACTCATGGTGCATCCTGGCCAGGTGCCCAGCATGAGACTGGATATTGTGAGGTCATTCATCTACAGCAGTTGGAAGAGAAGCACACCATTATGCATACCAGCTGTGCACAGATTCAGCTTGTATTTTAGTAAAGTAGTGACAAATACTCCTACATATCTGTGGGACATGCCCAGCCCTAGCTTCTTGGACCCAGGTGTCCAAGGTTCCCCTCTTCCTTCACTTCAGGTCATCATAGTGGTGACGAAACTGCCCACCAGTTTGGGGGATATCAGTAGCACAGGTAAGATCCCTGGCAAACTTATCCCAGGCTTCAGCTTTACATTCTGAGCCTTGGGTACTGCAACATTCTAAATGCACTGCATGGCTTAGTATCACACAAATCCACTTAGAGGAGGTGAGCATTGCATAAACTCACACAGCCGTGTTTTAGGTAAGCTAAACAGAAGTGGCCATTAACCATGTTTAAGCAGTGCTTAGCACTGCACAGCTTTTTTAAATGTAACAAATATGTTTTTGCATTAAACTGCCCTTTAGGTCACCTCACACATTTCCACAACAATAAATGTAAGAAGGTATGACTGCTGGTGACTCAAACCTTGTTCCTACAATACTCTAGGCCATGACTCTATATATTCAGCTACGTCGATAGTAAGCGAACCAGTACACTTCACATATACTACTCAGCTACCTTTTAGCATTGCTAAGCACTGTGCTGTGCTGCACAAATGGCCATTCATAATATAAAGTAAAAACATTTAAAACCCATAATGTCTAAAACTCATAACATCGAATTTCATAACATTGAAACTTTGCATCTCAACTTCAGAACCTACAAATCACATTTAAATAACATCCCCTCCACCTAAAACAACACCAAAGTACTAAACAGACTTTGTACTATGTTTCTGAGGGGGGGGAACCTCCCTGCAACCCCCATGTTGGGGGTTCCCCCTGTAAATTAAATATACCAGCTCCGAGATCGCACTACAGTGGTGAAAAAGTTAATACCTCACTGAGTGCGATCTCAGAGTTGTTATATAATTTGCAGAGGGGGGGGTGCAGGGGAACTTGCTTTCCAGCAGAAACATAGTACAAAGTGTGCTTACTACTTTGATGTTGTTTTAGGTGGAGGGGATGTTATTTACATGTGATTTGTAGGTTTTGAAGTCGTGATGCAAAGTTTCAGTATTATGAAATTCGATGTTATGAGTTTAGAAGTTTAGGGTATTAGATGTTATGGGCTCAGTGTTTTGAGCTTTGATGTTATGAACTTTAGATGTTTTGAAGGGGATCCCCAATAAGTATGAAACTGCTATTATTGGAAAGTTTAGTTTTATCAAACTGCTTTGTCACTTAGGTATGTTTTTTTAAAGGACTAGCTTTACATTTTTTTTTTTTTTGCTATGGCAAATGAAAGTCAGTTATTAAATAATTTTTTCATGTACTTATTTGTGTTTTTACTCTGTGCAGTAATGTTGTACATTTTATTTGCACAATTGACTGTAATGTCATGCATTACTCATTTTTATAAGCAGGCCTATCTAAGTATTGCATCAGTAAATCATTTTTTTTCACTGTACTTATAACTAAATCTTCATTTTGGTGTCAATTTGGTTTAAATAGAAACCACTGAGTGTTTTCAGATGATAAGATGTGTCACTGAATACATGATAGGCATGCAGTAGGCTTCATGTTTATGCCACCTAAATGTTGCTGACATAATTTCTCCTTCTTAATGCACAGGTAAATCTGAAATATATTAGGCTTGTTTGAGCATTCCCAAGGCCAGCTCAGTTCAGATTAGTGCAGCTTGTTCATGGCTATTTCAGGTCTTGTTATGAGAATCCTTTGACTTACACACTCACATATCACTGCAAGTAATAGACAGAAGCATAACTCAGCCTAGTTTGCATAAAAATGCATACATGAGTCTGATTTTATGAGATTCATTTTTATTGCTATCATATTTAGGTGTAATGGGGAAAATGCAAAGTTTACCAATTAAGATAAAATAGCAATAAGGTATAAATTATTAGCAAACAGTATATATTGAATTTATGCAACAGTTATTACTAGGAGACAGTGTTTCTCTTTTAAGTGAAAGTCAGATGCAGTTGATTCATATTAATAGTGATGACATGAATGTTACTTATAACGGAATTCAAGACAATAGCACTGGAAAAATATGGGAAGTACTAGTGGTGTTAATATGGAAAATACATGTTTGCAATACTTTTTTTTGCATTTTACGTTATATTTACAGGATATTAGAGCATAATTTGAAGTGAAGTCTGATGTACTGCATTTCTGTCAATGTATTGTGTTGTCAGAATAAAGGCTGTTTTATTGTTCAATGTTTTTAATTGTAACTCATAAATGAAGAATCATGGCAGTATACATACAGATGAGAGGTGGGGGAAGGATTTCAATTCTGTTAGCAATGGCATAAGATGGCAGTGTAATGATAAGTGCTTGCAATTTTATTATGTGTTTTTGCATGATGCTGTACAAGATAATACAATGCAATTTTAATTGGGTGAAGTTGGATTTACAGTATGTGTATATGAATGTGGGTGTTGCGTCACATTAAATGTTTTTGTACTTAAATCCTTGATTTATTTCTGATGAACGCAGGCATGTTTTCATTCCTGTGTTGGTTTCCTGATGAGTGGTTCAAGCTTCAGTATTTTATTTTGGAATGTTGTCTTAGGTAAATGAATAAGGTAGCATCAGGGACACAGAGAAAAGTTAATTTTAGCTATGAGGAGATATATTTCCTCATGGCAGCCTTTAGGACATATGGAAATACCTTTTTGGAAAAGGGGGACCCAAACAATTTGAGAATGCAAAGGCTTGGAACCAGGTGATTATGTGCATTAATGCTGTTGTTGGAAAGAAGTGCACATTAACACTGCACAAGAAGAGAGACAACACATGGTAGCATGGGCCAGACCAGTGGCAAGGCAGAATGTAAATGCCCATAGTACTACTGGGGGGGGGGGGCTTTGACACTTATTCCTTTAAATACTGATGAGGTATTACTATTCTCCATTCATGTGGATGGCTATGAAACAGATGATGATGGCTTGGGCATAATCAGAGGTGGAGTAGATACTAGCTATTACCCATGCCTGCAGCATCAACAGACATCTGCTCAGGAAGGTTGGTCTGATCAATATAACATTTTTACTTAGAGAAATGACTGCTCCAGAGAAATGCTTGCATATAACACAGCACTTACTATTAACATTTGAACCTTCCCCCTCTGCACATAATGGCATTAAACAGAGTGTGCATTGTAAATGCCACCTTCAACAGTTTACACAGCATACACTAGTGTATAGCAGTATCTGAGTAGTAATGTAGTGAATTAATTCTTTACATGGTTAGCAGCAGACATGAGCAGATGACCTATACAGTAAATTTATAAGATAACATCAGCAAAAATGTCTGATGATGACAAGAATATAGTTATATTTATGAGACAGCTAAAGGAAAGTGGCAACCAGCTATCAAGTTTATGGCAGGATCACACACCCAACAACATCTTAATAGTTCTGTAGGAAGTGGAACTCAACCACATAGTTAAATACATTTTGACATTACACTGCAGGTTGCAGAGACAGAAAGCCCATGTGTCTCAACACCAGTGTCTCTAGACACTCAACAATACTTTCTGGATAATGAGAAAAATTCAGAGGTAGCAGTGTCCACTGTGACACCTTTACAAGTGGGTACACATTGCAGGCTTATGTCATAGCTACTTCAGGAAAAATGTAATGCATTAGTTGTTCAGCAGCAAACGTAAATGACATTGTTAAGGTTCAGTGCACTACCACAGAGTCAATTATAAATGTTCAGAGTCCTCCAGGGATACAAAACCATTTGGAGTATTACATGGAAATGGTAGAGAGGGGGGATAACGCCATGATCACATTGATATGTAGTATGTTGGCACACCAAGTATCCATGGCCGCCTCCATTCATAAATTAGTAAGGACTTACCCGACTAAATAGGAATTATTGTTGGAAAGGAAAAAGGACTAGGTACTGTATGAACATGTGGGGACATACACATTATGTTACAAGTGCTAATGAAGAAGGTAGTAGAACTAGGATGGGGAAACAATCACAGCAAAATTCATGCAGACCATGGTAGAGTGCATATACACATAGCAGCACCTCTCATTCCATATGTCACTCCTGCAGAACTGTAAGATCAGTGTCTGTAGGATCACTTGCATAAAGTAGGTCATGTTATTGCAGCAAGTCACCATCCACTCACATGACAATCACTTCTTGAGATTGCATGCACTTTCACCCACTGTAACTTTAGGAGATGTCCTGTATGACACATCTGACCTTGGCCTGCATTGACTCGAACTAGACATTTCAGGTACCTAAAGTATGAAATATGGTATTTGAATGCCATGCCTTTGAATACACGTATGTGAATGTTTATCTTTAAATGCAATGTTTAAAATAATAACTGAAGAATAAGTGTATGGCAATGTAACCCTGTATGCTACATGCCAATAATAGTAATATGAAAAAGCAAGGATGACCAAAGATGTATAGATATGCCATAAACTGATTTAGTCACTACAAAGTACCCTTCCATAGCAGATATATATATCATCAACAAACTTTCTGTAGAAGGCGATGCATGCCTCATATCCATTCCCTTTCAATACATTTTCATGTTCTCAAAATGCTACAACCACATTGGCATAGCTATTGGATCAAGATGTTTTCATAGCCACACCAGTTTTCTGAAGGTAAAAACATTCCTCAAAAATGAATTTGTTATTATACAGGACTACTTCCAGAAACAAACAAATTAAATCAATCTGCTTAATATCATAGGTGCTATACTTACTAAGAAAAGCCTTGGTCATTTTTTGCCCTGTGAATCACTGCAAATAGTGAATCAACATGGAGAGTGATCATATAACAGTCTTTTGAAATAAACTACGTACTCCTTGAGAACTGTTCTCACATTATCCAAGACTGATCTTAATTGTTTCTGTACATATATTGAAAAAGGCTGTGTGAGCCACCCTTTCCCAAATACTATGAGCCTAAAATGAGGTTTGTGTGGATTTTTATGTATCTTGGGCAAACCCCAAAATAAAGGAATGATAGGTTGTTCAACTGCTAAATAATGAGAAAATTCCAATGGTATCAAATGACTACATAAGCAATCTTGTATGACAGAAGAAATAGAATCTTTCAAAGACATAATCCAGTCTTGAGTAATTCTTTCCTAAACTGCATTAACAGCTAACATCCTATTAATTGTGTCTCTGTAATATGGATAAATCATTACAACAATTGCACCTCCCTTATCAGCAAATTTGATAACAAGATCTCTGTTATTGGTTATTATGTATTTTAACTTTATATAATGTGTGTGTGCATTGCTCATTATTTATGGTCTGAAGAAGGACCTTTTTGGTGAGAAAGAACTTACCTGTTATCTGTTTTATTAAAATAAGTTTATTTTATAGAGCTTGTCTGTTCTGCTGTGTTTCTGAGGTCATCCTTGCCTTTTCATAATTTTATAACTCGTTTTGTTTGACAATGCAGTTAATTCTTCGTAGGGGTTTTGATTTTACCAATAATTGTAACATTTACAATTACAAAAAGTAATCTGGAAACAAAGGTATAAGTCATATCAATCAAACTGCACTGTTTATCACAATTAAGGACTGATCCATTATCAAGTATATCAGATCAACAATGGTAAACTGACAATTACCTACAACATAAAACAAATAATGCACCTTATTAAGAGAATAACACACATACACACACTCCTAAAAAAAGATCACATGTGTGTCCTGCTCTCCATACTAGAATTGCTGGCAATTCACCCTCAGCATTGCACAATGATTTTTATTTCTGAGGACACAACTAGGTGTGTATGACATAATGAATCAATCTGAAGTGCATCACTTTAAGAGAAAACAAAATTCATTTCCAACATGCCTAATATAAAACTAAGCAAACACAGCATAATAAAATAAGCACAAGATACATTGTGCATTCCTGTGAAAAGTATGAACTCATGGTATATGCAAGTTTAGAAATTGTAATTCTGTTTGGCATAGTATAAGAAGTCAGCTACTGAAATGACACTTTTTTTGCAATAAATGTACTATTTCAGCAGAGTCAGTACTTGCATACTGAAATACAGTCCCTAAGCAAAATGCCTTCTGCAAAAGAGTTAAACATGTGAATATTCCTTATATGATGCATTATAACATCACTGAACTGGTGTGGGTAAGCAGTCAGACATAAATTCTATAAACAATAATATGACTATGTGTTCTGGAAAAAAAAATATTTAAGAGGGAATGTGATGAACAGTGACAGTAGACTGTGCACAACACATCATATCTCACACACAGCACTACATGCATCAGTTATACTTTATGTATTTTTATAAGAAAGGAAACACTAACCTGAATGTCTCGGTCCATAGTTCTGGACTACACCCTGTAACGTTACCTGTGTAGCCTTATGCCATGCGTGTGCATTGCATGGGGTCCCATACTACTGCATCTAACTGTTCACCATTAGCCATAGTAGGACTGGAACTTGAATCTGCAGAGAACACATGGGTTACTTCACAACCAGACTTGTGCATGATCATGCTGTGCAGAGTGCAACATGCAGTAAACATTCTGCAAGTAATTTGCAGGTCATTCTGAATGGCATCTCCAGATTCATCCAGGCATCTGAAATTTTCTTTTAGCATCCCAAATACTCTCTCAATGACAATATGAGTTTGGGGCAAGGCTGTATCAAAATTACCTTATTCTAATGGAGATAAACAGGAAGAAGGCCAGAACACAGAAATTAGTGAGTAAATATGAGACTATTAAGCATCAATCACATTTGTGAAGTATGGTTTTACAAGAAAAAGTGGTTCAGAAAGTTTGGACATTTGTTGACTTTGTTAAACTTGCGGTGGGACTAAAAGGTATGCATTCCATTTAATGTTATTAATGTTTAGAAGGACACTAAAAGAAAAAGAAAGTAAAAAAGAATAACTGTAAGCAAAACAATTTTTTTTCTTAACAGTATTTTTATAAAACAGTTCATGATATAAGTTGCATGTTATAAGTTGTAAAGTGGTTTCAGTGATTATTGTATATGTCAATGATAGTAAAGTAAACAATTGTATTTTTGAGTTTTAAGAAATGAAGGCATTGCAATGTGAAAAGAGAAGAAAGGCTGGTCAAAAGCACATTCTAGTTAATATGCTGTAATCTTGGGCTGGTGCAATAGGGAATGGAGTATAAAAATGCACTGACCTACAGTAGTAAGGAAAGTATAATTAAAGAGGGTAGCTTTCTTTATAATATATGTAGAACTGAGATGTTTTCTCTTACTTTAGTATAGCTGAATTTCTGAATTAATGCCCTCAGCTAAATCTAATAACAAGTTTCTTGTGTGAGCATGCATGCTTTAAAAATAAGAGAACACTATAAATGTATTGAAAATGTTTCCTTTAGCAAATAAACATTCAGTGTAAATTGAGAAGTCTGTAGATGAGAGCAGCTGTGCATTTTGTTCTTATGTTTCCAAGGAAGCAAACAAGCTACTCATCCAGGCAATAAATCTCAAGAGTTCTGAAGATTGTCTACTGAGAGAAACTTAAGATTAAAAGGTACAAGGGCAAGCAGATTAGCAAACATAAAGCTTGACATTTTTGGAAATGAATAAGAGATAGTCATTTTCCTCGTACCTAAATACCCCCAATGCATTTACTAAAAAGAGTATAATTTAGTTTTTAATGAATGCCAGTGCACTTTTTCTTACGGCTAAAAATTAAAGATGTCTGAAAGCATACAAGCTGTTTTTAACATTTGAGAAGTGAATAAAGATAAGAAAAGAACAGACAGCAATTAGTTTAGGTAGGAACACTGGCTATAACATGGGACTTAGCATGGATAATTTTAATTTTAGTCTAGGTAATACCTGAGGGTGCAGCTGTCAATTTGGGAAATGTGTCCTATCAAGTGGGTCAAACGTCATTATTTGAAGTGTGTGCATAGTTTTGTGTATTTCTTTTTAAGTTAATATGTTATGGGAGTTTTCAGGCTATGTGTCTCTTTTTTATTTTTTATTTATTTATTTTTTTGTTGAGGGTTTTTATTAAAGCAAAAGTTCTTAGAAAATGTGACATAGGTTTAAATGGAGATGAGGAAAAAAAATTGTACAAAGGATCATCAACAGGCCGAACATTACTGAGTGCATGTAACACAAAAGCTGGACTTATTCATTTTAAAAATCTGGCATATAAAAAAGGTGGGTATAATAACTTCTTATCATAATGGCTACACTATACATGTTAATTTGGAATGTGAATGGTTTCACAATAATAGACTAAATGATAAGATTATTAAATTATATTAAGAAATGCAGAGTGAAAACAGAATGCTAAGGGAGACAAGTTTGGAAAGAAATGCACATGTAAATTTGATAAAGAAAGAATTTCGGGAAAAATATTCAACAGAATATCAGGGACAACGGAAAAGGAAAATTCATATACTAATTGCTAGAGGAGCTCCAATAGTGATAGAAGAGGAAAAAAAGATAACGGTAGATTTTTGGTAGTAAGGGGCTACTATCAAGGGAGGAGGATCAGAATGGCAGGTATTTATATTCTACCTAAAACTTCCATTATGGAGCTTAAGAAAAGTTTGGGTGAAATAATCAGCTTTTATCAAGAATTATAACTTCTAGGTGGGAGTGAAACTTGATTTGCAACAGTGAGACTGTATCAGGGAGACCTACAGTAGTAAGGAAAGTATAATTAAAGAGGGTAGCTTTCTGAAGAAATTTATAAAAATATTCGGTAGGAAAGACATGAATTTAGTAGCAGGAACTCAGAAATAATTTACATATTTTTTCTAGGTACAGTAATTTGGCTGGAATAGACAGAAATTGCACAAGAACATATGCATTTAATTGAAAGCTTTGACAACTCTCAATAACTATTTCAGATCATACATCAATAACAACTAAGATAAAATGCAGGGTAATGAAGTAAAAATGAGACACTACTGCATTCCCACCTATCTGTTGAAAAGAAAAGACTTTATGGAACTGGGAATTTTTAGAGAGTTATTAGGGGAAGATACAAATTTCTTTAGAAAATATACATAGTAAGTGGGATAAAATGAAAGTAGAGTTTATAAATTATGTCGAAGTAAAAGAAAAAGATTTATGGTTAAGAAGTAACAATAATCATTTAGAGAGCCTGGCAACGGATAAAGTATTGTGGAATAACAGGAATCTCACAAAACAAGAGGTGTAACTGCAGAGTGCCAAAGAGAAAATAGGAGAGCATTTGTACAACATGCATGAGTTTAGAAACACTGCTGTTAAGCAACTTTTTTTACAACATTGGAACACAAAAATGTTTAGCACAGTGACTTAGGAAACAGAAAGTAGAAAGGGTTGTTACCAAACTTATCAAGTCTATAAGAGGAAAATAACCAGAGATCTTCTAGAGATATTATTGATATTTCAGAAATGTTATGAAAACTTGTATAAAGCAGAGAAATGTGAAAATGAAGAAAGAATACAAATGGAAATATTTATGAAAAAGTTAAGTATGTCAAGGAGAGAGGTAGATGAGATTCAACAATTAACAGTTAAGACAGGAGGACAAGATGAGAAAAATGGTAAATTATAATCAATCTGCAGGAAAGTCTCCAGGAATAGATAATATTCCAATGAACGTTTGGAAACTAGGATGGAAGAAAATGCTAAATGTTGAGTTTAGTTTAACAGCATTAGAATAATGAGTTTTGTTTAACAGCATTTTAAAAGGAAGGGAAGCAGCAACATATTGGAAGAAAGCCGTGGTGGTTGTAATAGCTAAGAACAGTAAAGAAACATCAGACCCAGCCTTGTATCAACCCATTTCAATGTTAAACCATGGTTATAACATGTTTATATTCACAATAGGTAAATGAATGGCAAAGGTATTGCCATAATTGTTAGATATGGATCAATGTGTTTTGAGGAGATGAGGGAAAATTTGATGGCATTAATGGAACAATAGTAATCCAGAGTAAAGCAGAATGTAAAAAAGTATCACAATTTGTGGTGTCTCTTGATGTTGAGAAAGTATTTGACAGACAAAGATGAGATTTTATGTGTAGGGCAATGAAAACGTTTGCATTTCCTGATACAATAAGGTTAGTTAGGGAAATTTATGAAAGATCAAAGGCAAAATAAAAAGTGGGAGGGTTCCTCTCTGATAAGTTCTGTCTGAGCAAAGGAACCAGGCAGGAGCATCCTCCTTCCCTATTGTTATTTGCATTATATTTAGAGCCATTGGGAAAGAAAATAAGGGCCTCAGAAAATCAAGGATATAAGCATTATGTTAGCAAGAAAAGTTGGCTTTATTTGCAGAAAATATTCCCCGGGATTCAAGAAGCTTGCACCAGGCGCAGGCATAGCGTAGGCAGAATAACGCCAAATATGGCCGTCGAGCAATTCAGGTAAGATCCAATTCCACGTGCACTACCGGCGTATGCCAGAACTGCGCAGCCCTTGGCATAGGTATGCTAATCACCCCATGCACAGTGTCGCACCATGCAAATGAAGGCATATAGTGATTCATGAAGTCATGCAGGTGTAGCGTAAGCCCACGGAAATGTAAACCAAAAAACACGGTTTACATTTTCCCTAACAGAACATCGGAGCTATGGAAGCGGACCAGACTCATGTATTACAAAGTTAACATATGCCAATGACTAAATACACAGCCAATGGCATAAGAAAAGATGGACAACACCTAAAAAACATTTAATGTCATGTCCACAGTAACGCACAGTACAACAGCAGGGCATGTGTGCACAAACAGGAACACAAAGAAAATATATACAAATGTCATAAAATCGCAATGTAATACAAATCAGGATTTCACCATAATATGCAATGGTAGGCATGGTATACCACAATCAAGGTGCAAGGGTTGCTAAGGGCCTGCGACAGTCTTCGGCGCGATAACTATGAATTAGTAGTCAATGCCATGCAAATGAGGCAGGTAATACTGAATCGCAAACATCCCGCCGGATGAAGGATGTACCATACGGTGCAGCGCTATAACACCGAGGAGTGGCTCAGAGGAGATCCATGACACCAGCAGAGGGGTGTGCCACCATAGCAGTAAGCACATTGGAGCAATGCAAATGTGGCCTGGCCGTTACTAAGCAAAGCTGCAGGACAGGGGTGGGGAGGAAGGTATAGAATCGTTTAGCTGAGAGCACATATGGTGCCCGAACGCGCATGTGTACGGGGATGAAAACATGCCTGAAACCCGGTAAGCGGATGCATGCACCGCAAACAATAGCACAAACAGGAAGGTCAGGGGAAGAAAAGAAGGAAATGCCGAATTAGGGTAATTAGAGTACTACTGAGCAATTAACACCAATCAATTCACGGTGGCCAATCGATGGCAGCTGACAAGTCTGCTCGCAGAAACCTGCAAAACTGGATAGGGGAGGCATGGGATTGCAAAGAAAGGAGGGGAGGCATTGGATTGCAAAGATAGGAGATCTATCATAGCAGCGCAAAGCAAACCTACAGTAGACCGGCAATAGAACACATTACGCAAGATAAGCCAGGTCTAGGAAAGTACAAATGAAAGCAGGCTGCTGGATGCATGCCAGAAAATGGTAGGTGAAATGTGCAGAAATGTAAAGGGAAGGGCAGGAGGTAATTTACGGCAGCCAAATGAAATTCAACACCAAAGGCACCACAATAGTATTTCCGGTAGTAAAACACATAAGATACCCTGTAGCTACAATCGTACATACACAACCTATGACATCATCGGTGTTCACAGCACAATAGTATAAAGCGTGAAAGCACCCTACACACACCTGTGTATTCTCAAACACTGCACCATAGCTGTAAACACATGGGGAACTTTTAAAATGTACATGTTGGGAGCTGCCATAGCTGTGATTCATCAGCATGTGTTAGAGACTGACGGTGTTGTGGAGGATGATGCCGACAACCACCGCAGGCCCTGGAGGAGGAGAAGAGTGTTTAGACCAAGGGTAACCTACCAGGGGCTACATGATCTGAAGATAGTAGAGCATTACAGGGTGGACAGGGACATCTTACAGCAAATAGTGGAGCTGTGCCGGCCATGCCTGAGAACCAGAAACAACAGAGGGGAACCCACCCAGTGGACACGAAGGTATGTGTAAGCTTGTGAATACTAGCCACAGGTACCTTTCAAAGGCTAACTGGAGATATAATGGGGATCTCACAGGCATCAGCATCCAGGGTACTACACCAGTTTTTGGATGCCATGTTACCACATGCCAACGAGCATAGATACTTCCCCCGAACTAAGGAGGAGTTGGCCAGCAATATGCGTCACTTCCTCCATGTGGCACACTACCCGGAGGTACTGGGTGCGATAGACTGCATGCACATACATATCAAGTCACCACCCGGTGAGCATGGTAGGCACTACATAAACCGCAAGGGATTCCACTCCATCAACTGCCAGGTCATGTGCATTGCCCAGGGCATTATCATGGATGTGTGTGCTGGCAGCCCTGGAAGCTACCGTGACTCCCATATCTGGCATGCCTCACAGCTGTATCAGGTATTTGTCAGGGGGGACATCCCACATGGCCACCTTGTGGGGGATGCTGGCGATGCACTGGAGCCGTGGATGATGACTCCCATCAGAAATGCACACACACCCATGCAAGAACACCATAATGAGGCACATGCACAAACCAGAATCATCATAGAGCGTGTGTTCGGGATGCTGAAATCACGGTTCCAGTGCTTGGACACATCTGGTGGAGCCTTGCAGTACTCTCCAGGCACATGTGCCCACATCTTCATAGTATGTGCTATGCTACATAATATGATCCTGCGGAAACAGCTGCAGCAGGGACAAAATGGTGAAGGCCCTCATAGCCCACTGCAATTGCCAAGGCCATCACAGGCACAGAGGGATTCAGACCACGAACACACTGTGCCAGCCCCAGTAGTCAGATGGAGGTATGTCCAATATGCCTATGCCTTGGCAAAGAGGGAACGTATAGCACATACTCTGACAGTGTAGGCCCCTATGGACTGACACACCTCTCCACCTGCACACACAGTAAAATGGATGGCACACAAACATGACCACCTGTAAATTGTAATGTATAGGTGGCCCACTGAGTGAATCCTACATAGGCAGCCCTCAAACATTGTACACACAACAGCTATTGGAACATGAAATGTCTACACCTGAACAGTACATGCGCCTATCAGCATATGTTGGTGCTGTGTGTATAGGTTCCCAGGTACATCGGTAGGTACACGCCCGATTGTCAAAGGCCATACACCAAACAGGGCAAACAGTGTCTGCTGTTGCCACAACATCTAGTAACCAACTGTTGCTTAGTGGAGCAGAGGCAATTGTGGGAGCACATGTGTGTAAGCACTGTTCGGAACACACTCAGCACGGATCCCCTGCTGCCTTAATGAGGGGCTCCACATAATGTAATCATGCATGTTGTGTCAAGGCATGGGGTGTACCCATGATAGGTATTCATCACCCCAGCATGCTCCACCTACGGTCGTTTGAAGGTGTAGCACAGTATTGTGTGTGGCTCACTATGATATACATACCCAATGCCGGAGCACATCCAGTAAACATCACATGGACATACCATTAACTGGACTTATCAATATGTAAACTAACTGAGTTACCCATGTGAGTGCAGTATGGAGTAACAGCCGTAGTATACTCCACATACAATACAAAATAACACGTGTACAAATCCCAGATGTCCAAGTGTTAAATGCAGTGACCGTCGTGCATGTTCCCGGTCCCACGTCCTGCAAGGGATGTAACATAATCCCGAAGGCACGAGTAATGCATGTCGGATGCAGGTCATCAGATCATGTTTAGCACACATTAGGGGGAATATGCATTGCCCACTGCTGGTAAGCGACGTTTAAATATGACTATACGGATATGTGCGAACCAGGGCTAAGCTTCTCTGAATATCGCACAGATCACGGTCAATGATGTCCAGAACAGGTGAAACCAGCATTATTCACCCCTGTACTAATAGCGCTTGCTCTGAAGGGTAAAACGACCACTGCCAGTAGTAGAACACGCAATCATGTATATAATCACCTAACACTATTGCTAGCCAAGACGTACCTACGGTAGGGTTGCCACCTCTTCAAATGACCAATGTGGGACATACGTCAGATGTCTGCAGGCCGACAAATACACCCGGCCAGTACAAAAATCAGAACTTCACTGTTTTGCCTAGATAAAAGCTTATTCTTGTAATGTTTTAGTTACTTATTCTGTTTCTTATAACATATAGGTGGTTCAGATACAGAATAACTGTTTTATGAAACTATTACATAAACTATAGGAAATAAGTTTGTCCTAAATTCTCAGGACATTTATCATGTTTACAAATATTTTGCAGGACACAACTGCCCAAAAAGGGACTGTCCCTCACAAAGTGGGACAGGTGGTAACCCTAACCTATGGCAGGTGTGTAATGTGACAGGTACAGACACAAACGTATGGAGTCCAGGAAACAGTATACACCGACAAGTACACAATGAAAGGTGTAGCTTGCATGTCACTTTCCCTGTCAGATATATATATATATATATATATATATATATATACACATATATACATATATATAATACAGATAGAAAGGGCGATAGAGTGATAAATGTTGATATATATACGGATTCACTGATATCTGCTAATATATAGATAGGTCAACGACATTCATAACACCTTGTAGGTACAAATAAATAGGATACCGCCAACTATGGAATGTGTCACATACCGACACGCATAAGCACGAGGCTGAAAGATCGAAAGAACAAAGTACCAGGACAGTAGAACCGCGAGTAATAGTATGACAATATGAAGGGACATTTAGTTACCACTGCCGGTGTTGTGGTCCACGTAGGTACTGTGTTCAACTGTGTTTGTGAGTGCCGTAGTCTGTGTATGTGTGTGTTGAGGGTGTTGTGTGTGTTTCCATGTGACTGTAATGTGTGTGTGTCCGCATCATGTGTCTGTTAGTGCCAACTCGGAGGTAGATCATTACGGTAGGTGTGGGTATAGCTAGCCGTAGGCATACGGTTACCACTTGTCCCACATTAAGAGGGACAGCCACTCCCTGGGCAGGTGTGTCCTGACATAAAACATTACAAAGGGCAACTGTCCGAGATTGCAGGACATTATAATTTCCCATATATTATGTAATAGTTGCATGAAATAGTTATGCCTGTATGTAAGAAACGTAAATGTTACATGCAATATGATAAGTAGCCAAAGCCCCACAACAATAGGTATGTATTGAGGATAAAAGTATGTGTTATCCTGTGTACTGGCCGTGGCTATGTGTCGGACTATAAACACCGCTGTGTGTCCCGCAAGTGTCCAACAATGGCCATATGAAAAGGTGGCAACCCATAGCAAAGAGGTTCTGTCACCAACACAACTGCAATGACTGCAAATATCTGGGACAGAAATACACGGGATAGCTGTCATTTAGAAATATCCCTTTACATATCGCTGCAATTCCGGAGGTATGGAAGTATCAACCTCACCTGCATACTATATAGAAACCAATTAACAATGGCCCAATGTAAAATCCCGTAACATAAGTCTACTAACTGATAGCCCTTTAATTAGAGAAGGAGCCCACACACATATATATGGAATATGTAGAAATGCAAGCCCCACAAACCTGTATATGCTACGTACACCCACCGACATCCCCAACATTAGAAACTATAGCAATACAGACTGTAATTACAGCACAAACATCCAGTCAGCCAATTACATCTGCAGAACTGCTAACATACCTTGTGAGAGACACAATTAAAGTCACCATGCAAAATTGTAGCCATTGTATAATGGAACAAACGGCGATGTTACAGGTTTTGTTTGCAATAGTACATTATCAGATGGTTGGGATAACAGGTGCACCCACATGTTGAACCACATACTCTAGCTGTCACACACAATCCACGGGGGACATGAATCCAAACTATACTTGTCTCTACACAGAGCAGTTGCAATTACAAACAACAAAACACAATACAGGCCGTCTCCCCGAAGGTAGGGCAAATGGGCAACGCCCAAGTGGAGAATTCAATTATACCCCACTGTTGCCGTGTAATTGGTGAATGAAGTAGCTGCACAGCTGATGTGCAAGTAATTAGTCACTCAGGAACACCAACTGGCGGCAGGAAACCACATGTTACAGGTATCGACGTATATAAGGATGACTTGCCAGACATTCAAACCGTATGCTCATACCATATAACTGTTTAAACAGTGTAAGAGAGACAAAAGTCCGGAACGATAACAAGGTATGCAGAACACTCAATGTAAGTGTATGTATAGCATGTTTTGTATTAATTATGTTAGTGTATGTATAGCCTGGTTTGCATTATTTAAAAGTGTTCGCAATGCATAAAGTGGGAAAAGGTATTTATGTAGTGATGTCTTGCTGAGCATACTAACACTTGTAGAAATTGTGTGTCCAGCAGTGGGCCACAAGGTAAACATCACAGACACCACAAGGGATGCTACATGAGGGTTTTAAACAGAACAATTCCATACCACCTGTCGTCAGTGGTAGGGTATGTCCAACAAGTATGTGCCATAGCAGGGGATAGTATATGTTGATATACTGTCACAGTAGGCATGTGTATGGGCATATAATGACAATGACATGTCTAAGGTGGTCCCACTGTGCAAGTATGCTTTGCATTATGGGATACTAAGTACAATATGTGTAATGTATAGTATTGTAGGTAGATATGTCAGATATGCTACACAGCATAACAGGCATATCATGCATACCAAAGGTATCGTCTATTGGCATGTACAATAACAGGATACATATGGCTTGTAGTCACGGGACATTGTAATAGCATGATAGCTAATCTAAATGGAAGGGCTACCAAGTAACCATGCACAAAGGACATGTAATAGCTTCACAGGTTCATAGTGGGGTACTATGCAGTCTGGCAAGTCTATGTGTAAGCACAACTACAGTGTTCACACCAGTGGCACCTTTCTAGGGTAGTGTCCTGTGAACAGCAGAGCCATGTGTTACCTGCACCTCTGCATAGTACAGCTACTGCAATGATCCCTGGTGTACAGGTGTCTCCCATCCACCAAGTGAGGTATCCCATGAACAGTGCTACTGAGTCTCCCTGCGTGATGTACATAGGAATCATGTTCCAAAGCATGGTGAGTGTCTGGTTTGGGAATGTAACCCTCAAGCACATCCCACTCATCGTTGCGTGTGTGCACATATCCATGAGCATGTTGCTCACAGTGGCTTTTGCTTATGTCGTGTATGTAGAGTATATCCATTAATATTGTTGTGGACATAGGCACTGTCTGTTTAACAGAGGTCACCCCTGAGTATGTAGTATGCAAATGTGTACAGACGTGGTGTCCGTAGTTCAGCTGCATACTTTAACTGTCGGAGCTCAGTAAACGTCATGGTGTGTTAATGTTGTGGTATGTAAAGCTGTAGCTGTTGTGTAAGGTACACCCTAAACAGGGTGTTGTACCCTTGAATGTGTGTAGAAGTCTGGAATTCAGAGGTACAATGGGTGCCTATGTACCAGCTACACACCCAGTACAGATAAGTGTGGCCACGTAGAAGGATATCCACACCACAGTGGCTATATGGTAATCACAGGAGTGGGTGCGACATACGTGTGTACTATGAACACGTACAATGTGACATGTATGTAGGGGACTACCACCTACGTGATAGTCCGTGGGTGAATGGTGTAATGCAAAGGTGATGTTCATGCACCTTGTGTCATGCAGCTTGAGGCCATGATATTCATATCAGGTATCTGTCACAGTGACACCCATATGGATGGAGTCAGTATCAGCTGGTGGATCAATCATGGAGCTTTATATGCAGTGGTTTGTAAAGCTAGGCAGTGTAAGTCCCTCTGTGCTAGCCTGTACCTCAGGGAAGCATATACCGAACATGAGGGGCCCTATGACTGAGGACTGTGGTATGCTAAGTGTAACTGAAATGCAGTAGTTACTATGGTATCCTACCCTCATTATGTGTGTCCTGTCCATGAGCCACGTTGCCTAACATCCTGAGACATAGGGTACGATGTGCAGGTGGATGTGTATGTTGTCAATACCAGAATGGAGAACGGTGCTGAAAGGCAATGAGAGGACAATATAGGCTGTGTGGACCGCAGTACCGTCATCAAGTACCCTGGTAACTATATGAAAGGAGTCC
Organism: Protopterus annectens; assembly: GCF_019279795.1. NCBI lineage: Eukaryota > Metazoa > Chordata > Ceratodontiformes > Protopteridae > Protopterus > Protopterus annectens. The sequence goes on from NC_056732.1 coordinate 924,214,421, forward strand.
ACCAGGTGTAGGAGCCATGCTCTGGCCCTAACAATTCCAACCTGGGTGGCATCAAAGGACCAGAGCCCAACAATGTCTCTGTGAATGAAGTCCATGATGATGTGCCTCATAGCCATGCAGAACAGTCCAGTCAGGTGTGTAGAGCAATAGTCCCACTCATGCATTGTGGCGCCACCTGTGTGGAGTGTGATAACTGTTGCTGTGTGCCATTCAGGGGCCACAATGTCTGATACAAGGCTATTAATGACTATAGTGGCCTAGTGGGGAGACATGTCGTTCAGAGGTTTGTGGACATCACAGCCTGGGATTTTGGAAGGTGACATGGGGCCAGTGTCCCAGGACATATAGACTGCAGGTCAGTACTGTGTAGGTGTGACCGCAGGGACACCGCAATGTTCCTGCATGGATTGTGGCCCTGTAGTGAGTGAGAGGGTGTAATGTTAGCACTGAATCCATCCGCCAGCATGTTGCCAACATCCCCTGGTTCTGTAATGTTCCTGAGTGACTGTTGTATGTGAGAGCAGATGTGGGTATTGCCATTGACTACTGACATACCACCATAATACCTTGTGGTACACCCCAGAATGTGTTGCAGTACTGTTTACATAGCTAGTTTTGGAATATGTGATGAGGGATCCTGTGTCCCTACCGAGGCTGACCAGTGAGCTACTCCACCCATGGGATCGTACACCACTGTGCAACAGCCTCCACCTGTTGTTGTAAATTGTGTCCATGGAACTTGACCCCCAGAGTGGCATCTGTTATCTGGTGGGTACCATCATGGCTCTGTGTGGAATAGCATGATCCATGCAGTCATATACATGCTAATGAAGTGCACTGGGGTATGTTTCAGTGTTTGTATGTGCATTGTCCATCTGCACAGGTGTCATGACATTAACTACCGCTGTCATAAGACGTCTGTAGTAGGTGTTGTAGTACTCATGTACTGTGTATGCCGTGAAGGGTGTGGTGCCGGGATGTGGCTAACAAGGGTGATTAGCATATGTTCAGAACCACCAATGAGGGGATAACCCCAGGTGTGGAACACCAGTCACATGCTAGTAGTGTTCATGTCAAGGATAATGTTGGTCTTGGAGGTGGTGTGTATGGGTTGATCCAGCCGAGTGGAGGTTATGACTCACAGACAGTGTTGGCCTAATGTGTCGGTACATGAGTGGCTATCCCAGTTAAGTAAGGGGTAGTGTCAGTCTCACATCAGTAGTAGCTGTCTGAGACCTACTGTCCAGTACACCAACAAATGAGGACTGGTAACCGTGGGGTATGTTGTTGAATCCGTAGCTTGTTACAATGTGTATAGCAGTTTTGGACACAGTTAGTTGCACATGGAGCACCTCTGTTGCATTGTGCTAAGTAACTAGCCAGGATGTGTGTACAACATAGTGGAATATGGGAACACCTCAGCCGTGGGTGTGCCGGTCCAGGTACATGCCTGAAAGGTATGGTCTGTCTATAACCTGCCATTGCAGATGTGCTCTGCAGAGCCTAGAGGCAGGTCCCAGTCACTGCAGAGATATTGAAGTGGTGCATTATAAGGTGTGCCTTGCCTGCGTGCATCACAGAGGAAGATGTCAAGCATTGCGTCACATGACCCCATGTTTTGCTTGCCAGTTCCCGTTCTGGTGGTGACTGTTATTGGAAACTGTGCAAGACAGGCAGTATAGAAGCAGCAAGAGCCTTACATGTGATCTGTACTCCCAGGGCTGACAGGTGCAGGTCATCTGTGCCAAAGCATCGTGTTGTTTGACCAGGTCAGTCAAAGCGGACAGATACCAGATGCCTGTGGAATGACAGCAGAAGCATAGGCAACTGTTGATGTGACACAGTCAGTCGTTGTACAGTGGTATCAGGTGCGGATGAATGCATAATGCTCCCCAGGGCTTGGCCCACACCTTCAGGGCTACAAGACTGGTGAGCTATTGCATGTCCCTGCACACGTAGTCTGTGAAGTTGCATCTCAGGGCAGTCACACTAATATGGAGAATGACAGTCACATCGTACCTGGTGAGGTGTGGTATGGGTGCATAGGTTTTGTTGCAGAACCAGTTACCCGACAGCAAGATGTAAGTGACTATCACCTTGTGTAGCCTGCTGAGTGGAACAGCAGTGTGACAGCCTACAGAGTCACCTATGACTGGTGTGTTATGTATGTTATAACACCCTACTGGCTGTATGTGATGGGCAGACATGAGTCTGTGGGCTATAAGTTGGTGTTGTTGTGTTTGGTGATGGAGGCTGCCTTTGGTGCCTACACAGAGTATGGAGAGGTACTGCACAAGTTGTCCTCGTATGTGTGGCCTGTGGTGGAGATCATGTGAGACTATGTGATGAGTGGGGTGTGTTGCGAATGTTACACATCCCCATATGACTGTCAGGTGCAGTCAGGGTTGGTAACACCATTACCCCCAGCAGGGCTGCATATGTGCATCCCCCACAGGCTGTAGTGTAGTATGTTGGGAGGTGAGCATTGACTGTGTACATGAGACAATTGCTCTATTGCCACATGTATGACATATCCATCATATAGACAGGCAATAGCACTGGTACGTGACAGTTGGACATGCCTGTATATACAACCATGTCTCACAGGATATGTGAGCTACATGTACAACAGCTGTTGTACTGTAAGCAAGCTGGAAATGTGAGGACAGACAGTGTACCTCTGAGAAATGGTGTGGAATGGGTGCTATATTAATCAGTTGCTCATAACATGCTCACAAGTGCTGAGCATGAACATACAATACAGATAGGGTGTTGGATAATATCAACCCATAAGTGGTGACGGCAGTCATAATTGGTGGCACCGCACTATAACCCTGCTGAGTATGGTCTGCATGTCCATGAACCATTATCAATGTAGATGTTAGCAGTACAGATGTACAAGACAGTATGGATGTTTGATTACAAATAGCTTTGTATGTCACAGGAATGTTCTACCAGTGGCCTGTTGACAGACTCACAACTACAAAAGGTGCCACAGTGACATGTGCATATCACACCAGTGCCAGCTGCAGCAAAACAAGGTTAATGTGTTGTACTCCACCCTCATTGTAGCCCATACCACACAGGGAAATGTCAGGCATCTGTGTATGTAAGGATGTGAATGGCCATGACCTATGAGCAATAGCTGTCTCAGTGTTGTGAACAACATACAGAATGGACAGTGTGGGTGAGGTGTGTGACATATGTGCACATTCTGATGGATGATATCAGCATTGTCACCGCTAGGTGAACATCCCTTTACCCATTAACTACCACCTAGGCTGTGGTCAACATTATGGACTCTGTGTAAGGGATGGTGCTATGCAGTACACCTCCCTGACTTGGTGACATCCCCAGGCCCCTTAGGTAGTCATACGAGATACCCATGTCATGACAGGGTGCCATCCATGAGCACGGAGATTATTGGACAGGCATACACAGCACTTGGGTGACCAATATTGGATCACATATCACCTTTAAGGGGTAATGGCCATGCGTGGATGGGTGATACCAGCCTTCACAATCCTCACCTCCACTATGCAGCATGCTGTCTACCTTGCATAAAGACATTTGCTACACTATGATGTTGGACATGCTACATGTCCATATCCTGATCTGAAAGACATACATCATGGACAGCCACTGTCCTAATACTAGGATCGCCACATGCTGGACAGATCCCTGTGCCATACATGTGACATACTCCCGCCATACCATGCAACCCTGTCCATCAAAGCTGCACATGTCATCCCTGTCATACATGGTGTGATGGCTGCATGGTAGATGTAGTATCACCTGTCTGGATCAGTAATGTGGCACTGATGCACCTCGCGGTGGCATAATGGCTGTTGGATACAGCTAGGAAACCTTGCCCGTACATGCTATAGTTGATAACCATCCCTGCGAATGACGTCCGACTAGCTATTGTCCCATGTCTATCACATGTGCAACACAGGCGATCTGTTGCAGGATGTTGAACAGCTGTACAGTGCTGTGTAGATGTATATGGCAAAAAATGTTTGTATGCTTCTGGCAAAACACATACATGTACAGGTTTCCATGCGTATGTGTGCATTGTCTCTGCTAAAGTCCATTAAGGCTGTGCCTGTGTTGATATGTGACATATACACAGCATCAAGGTCAACAGCAGTACCGTGGACACATCCAGGCATGTGCAGATAGGTAAGAACACCAGTGCAGGCAAACAGACATACCCACATCAACACAGCATTCACATGGATTATGAACACTGTAATGCGGTGACACACATATATGGTGATGATATCCAATGCATAACGGGTGTTACATGTGTGTGACACAAACATATCAGTCGTGTCAGTGTCATGATGATTTGCAAAGATAACTGCGCATACTAGATGTCATAGAAATGTATGTGCAGCAGTATCTCTGTTCATCTCTGAAACTGTGACCTGTCACCATCATTATGTCTTACAGATAATGCCTCGTACACGCCTTCCAGAGTACAGCCGCCAGGAGGATGATGTCCTCATCCCGTGCCTCCATGAGAACTATGAGGTGTTGTTCAGCCATGTGCCACAGTATGCCCAGCAGCGGGATGACCTGTGGCAGGATCTTCGCAGGAGGGTGAACGATGTAGGTGGCCATAACCGCATCTACCAGCAGGTGTGCAGACACTGCATGGACTTGATACGACATGCAAAACAGCGTGCCACTGCAATCGCCAGGGAACAAGGTGGAACAGGTGGTGGGCCACCAACCCAGCCCCCACTCACACACACTCTGAGGAGCTACTGACCAGTCTGGGTCACCCTCAGAACAGCATCCACAAACACTAGCTGCCATCATGGAGGTGGGTGTCTCTCAACCAATGAGCCTGGAGTTTCCTGGTAAGTCTGTACTGCACATATGGCTACTATATCCCATTTACGTGCATGTGTCACTGTACATTATGTAATGTAACAACATATGCATGGTATGTGGACACACATGCTGCATACTACAGTATGCTACCCTGTGTATGCACACATGTGCATACTATATGCTATTGTACAGGGGAATGTGTTAACATACACAGTGCACCCTGTGGCTGTCATACAGTCATGGATAATGTTCATACTGCTGTGTCACCCCTATACAGGTACCTCTGGCATGCTGCACAGACATGAGTCCGTTGCAGGTGAGACTGTCATCAGTATCAGGCATGTTAAAGCATAGATCTATTCGCCACGTGGCCAGTTAACACGTGTACACACTTGATATTCATTCCATTCACGATATACAGGTTGCATCACCCATCATTCATACAGGCCACCCATGTGCAATATATACAAACAAAATGATACACCAACATGAAACCACAGTATTTGTCATTGCTACATGTGTGGTCAGCTGTGCATACAATGGTGGAGGTGTTCTACAATGGAGGCTTATGTACTATACATTGGAACAACACGTGTGGTATGCAAACAGTACCACATGGTGAGCTGTGATATGGGCAGCCCACAGGAGTCACCATTGTGTTATATGCCCCTGCAATGGGTGCACACATTGTGAAGTGCCATCTGACATGTCCCAGACATGTAGTGTATTGGCTGCAATAATGTCACACTATCCCATAACCCATACCCCACATACCACACATACAACCTGTTGTCTGTATAGCCCTGTGGATGGTGACATATCTGACATCTATGGGTGTATGTCATATGGGACAACACAGACATGTGTGATAGATGGCCATCACACACATTTGTCCAACACATGTGCACACAGGGCCATGGAGGATGGCCAGAGATACGTAGCCACACAGTAGATGTGATGTGTATACACCCTGTTTCACATTGCCCACACATGGTCCAATTATAGCCTTAGTTGACCGATTATACAGTTGATGTGGTACACTGGACATCCTAAAAGCCTGTGCACAGCTAGTGGAGGTGTCACTGACGTCTACCATATAAGATGTGTTGAACATCATGCCTGTGTCATAGCATGACAGTAGTCACCTCTGCAGCTTCCACAGACATTGACACCACATCAGGCCACAGATACAGTACATTTCCCTTGCTGCTGTAGGACATCACCGTTAGCTGTGCACCTTGTGTATGTGGTACATCAATGTCATGTGGGACATGGTGAATTGACAAGTCTGCTATGTGTGGACTACCCTTCCATGCACATTTGCTAAACATGCATTCTATCTGTAGGGCATGCAGACAACACTGCAATGTGATGCCCATTACGATGCTGTGCCTGTGTCAGGACACCATTGTGTCAGACATGTATGCATGTTAATGCACACGTCAGCAGATTACATGTCAAGGTCACATCAGCCATGTATACTGTTATCCTGTTCTGGTCCACATGGTGTATCACGGGGATGCATGCATACTACCATGATTGTGTGAACTGCTTGGCTACTGATATAACACCTGCTTGCTGTAGTGTGCACCCCAGAGGGTATGCTTACTTACACTATTAATGTCTGAGCTGCATGCCATCTGCTGTATCACAGGCATGCTGCATGCCGTCTGTCAAATCATATGCATGGTTTGTGTGTGTGTGTGTGTGTGTGTGTGTGTGTGTGCGTGTGTGTGTGTGTGTGTGTGTGTCTGTGGGTGTGTGTGTCTGTGTGAGTGTGTGTGTGTGTGTGTGTCTGTGTGTGTATAGGTGTCTGTGTGTGTGTGTGTGTGTGTGTGTGTGTCTGTGTGTGTCTGTGTGTGTCTCTGTGTGTGTCTGTGTGTGTGTGTGTGTGTCTATTGTAATTTAGAGTTTTTCTTTGCATTCACAGGTGATGTAAATGCGTTACTCTCCTGAGGTCCATCTGATGTTAGTGTCCCCACAGATACTAGCAGTGATGAACATATGCATGAGGTACAGGCAAGGTTGTCAGGGGCTGAATCTTTGCCAATGTTTGCCATCCCAGCTATGTCCACCTCTTCCCCGCACACAGTTCTGCTGCCAACACATACCACATCACCAGTGGCCATAGAGGAAGGACAGTCAGCATCTGTTAGCGTGGAACAGGAACGTGTGGTGGCTAAAGAAGGTGTGTCTCCACACCATGCTGTCAGTGTAATGTCTGTAGATGTGCCACAAAGGCATGTGGCCGGTGCTGCTCGTAGGAGGACCTCTGGCAGACATGCACCTGCAGGAGAGAGCACAGCAGCTGGTATCACCAGACGCATGTTCCAGACTGTAATGGTGGCACAGGCTTGTGCTGAACGACAGAACAGACAAGGGCAGAGGCTGCAGAGGGCTGCTATCCGTACCCTAAATGGCAACATCCAGGCATTGGCAAATGCTCAACAGCAGATTGCTGATGTTCTGGACAGGCAATTGGGTGACATGGTCGGAATCCTTGACCGTGGCATGGCAATCCACGAGCGTGAGCTGTCTGTGCTGGAACATCTGGTAGGAGTGAGGCATAGGCCACGTGGACGTAGGCCAGCTACACCACCTAGTGCAGGTCAACATGAGCATGCCACCTCACATGACTGATCCCATAGTGCCGGTAGCAATATCAGTGCATCTGGTGCTGCGCTGTCCGCACCAGGACACAGCAGGCCACGTGGACATGGCCCTGGACGTTCCCAGCAGGGACACGGTTCCAGTGGACATGTGTCGTCGGACAGTAGCCAATCTGTACCTCCGCCTGGTAGTGCCTGTGCAACCCCTGGCAGGCACAGGTCACGTGGCCGGACACAGTGAGCTGCACAACCTGGTCTGTACAATCTGGAGCTGTTAATAATATCCCTGTGTAGGCCTCACAAAAGGCAGAACTGTGTGCACACATACACGCACACAGCAAAAACATCTGTAGGGCACCACAACACCCACATGCATTCTGAACAGACATGTCCAATCATATCACCGGCCACAGACATGATGTCACCCATTGGTGCAGCCTATGCCCCTGGCAAACATCATCACCCTGTGCATATGATGAAGCCTGAGCCGCATCCCTGTCATCCACACCATCGGTGCAGGGTCATGCTCAAATGGTCTGATGCACAGGGTGGACAGAATAGTGAGAAGTGTATATTACATTAGTTGTGTAAGATTAGTGAGAGTTGTGTATATTACATTAGTTGTGTACTGCTGACACGCACCAGACATACTATGTAGTACCGGTGTAGCATGCATTGTTATATGTTCACAGTATGTGTCTCGGTAACAACAGTAACAGCATGTTGGTAATGATGCCCTAGTTCCATCCTTATGGTATACCTGCATGTGCTTACAGGTAGCAGTGTTTGCAGTCTCCCATGTGTAACTGTGGATTACTCACAGGTACGTATGGCAATATCAGCATGCTATACGTAGCCTCAACCGGACTGCTGGAAAGTCTAACATACCACAGATGTCCACACATATACTGATCCAGCAGCAGTTTAATAGGCTACAGTGGCTAGAGATGTGACATCCATACCAGGTCACATCACAGGTATATTGACATGGTGCAGGGGTTGTACACAGCGGTTGGGCCAATGATAATGTTAGAGGCCACTTGATAGCATGAGGCCTCACTGTGTAGCAGTAATACCCTGTCACATTACAGGAACATGCCCACACTCACGGGGTCAACAACACTATAATGCACACCCTGTAGTGTTGAGGTTAGGACACTTGCCTATGTGGTCATCACCCTCACAGTATTGTGCACCCACACGATGTGACACAGAGAAAGGACATGTACAGGTAGCCAGTATGGCTGAGACCGATGGCATCAACAGGGTAGAAGACTGCATCACCATGAGGGGTTAGGGATCCTGTGTGTTCTGTATGGTAGCATACACCTTCACTCCATGCACCAGACAGCCACACACACACACACACACACACACACACACACACACACACACACACACACACACACACACACTGTGGAGACCACAAATGTCATACACATACAGATAGCTGATTTGTGTGATACACACACCACACATGCCTACATCATGCTTTCCACACTGCAGTATGTACAGATGTCTACAACAGTGTACAGGAGTGTGTAACAATTGGGATGTATTCCCCACCATATGTGGCATATATGGTCACACATGCAAACACACATGGCAGTACTGTGAATGATACACCTGCTACATGATGATATGTCTGACAGACATGCAGCAGTATTGGCCGCATTATGTGTACCAACGCTATGTCCGGCAATTGTGCTGTTATATGCACATGGGAGGATGTAAGTGTTACAGGTTTCAAGTGACGTACAGTCGGTAACACCCGACTGCTGTGTAGGTTTTATGTCTTCACCATCAAGTAACAGTAACATAGCGTACTGTTTGCACATGTAATGGTAGAATGGCGTGTGACACACCTGTGAGCTGCCCCCGGCAAACATCCATCTACACAGGTGGATCACCACTTTATGTACACACATCCATCCATACCTGATGTACATCCTACCATATACAGGTGTCAGTGATGGGGCTGCATTGCAACTGCATGTTGTAGTTAGGCACAGATGAGTTACTTACATCAGCTACTGCACATGCATGGTAGCTGCATGCACACTACAGTTTGTACATGTGTGTTGGTCCTACATGCCTGTCATGTAGCCATGCTTGTATGCATTGCAATTGGTGGACATGTGTGTTGACATACATAACACATGGACTGTTGTATGATATGATGGGTGTCATGGGTAACTGGTACAGAGGGAATGTGTCCTCAGTCAACATTGCTACCTCATGTACTGTTAGCATTCAACAGCCATGGACCCACCTTCCATTTGTGTGCGTATGATTGCTGTAGCCACTTGTCTGCACGGAGGGCAGCAAAAGCTATGCTATGTACATATGTGTTGTGTGTGTGGTCCATGCACATATCCACTGCAATTACATGCATGACTTATCCAATCATGTGTGTTCGTTGGTGTACAGTGACAGTCATCTGTCACAGCTGTGTAAGACCCAGGGCCCCTGTATGTGTAGAGCCGACCTGGTTATGTACAGTGGTATCATTGCCATGCATAACACATGATGGAACCCTGTCAGTACATGTGTAGTCTGCACAGTTGCTGTACACCTATGTACAGTCCACTGGTCATGAGTCACACGTTGTTGTGTTGATGTATGGCTGTGTATTGCTAGTCCAACAACATGGTGATGTCTGAGGGCTACATTGTAGACTGCGGTGTGTACCTCTGTGAGCTGCACCTCAGACATCTGTGATGGCTCCTGAGAGTGTACTGGTCAATACATGTGAGTGGCCTTCATGTACGTGGGGACAGTAATACCATACTGTGCCCTTCCGTGTTTAGTATCCATGTGCATGCAAGACGGCCCTTTGCAACTGCTAAGTGTGTGAGCATGCCTAGTACGCGGTTGTGTAGTTGGACACACAGTACATTCCAAACTGCGCCCTTACGTGTTTAGAATCTGTGTGCATGCAAGATGGCCCTTTGCAACTGCTGTGTGAGCATGCCCAGTATGCCGTTGTGTAGTTGGACACACAATACATTCCAAACTGCGCCCTTATGTGTTTAGAATCCGTGTGCATGCAAGACAGCCCTTTGCAACTGCTAAGTGTGTGAGCATGCCCAGTACGCCGTTGTGTAGATGGACACACAGTACATTCCAAACGGACGTGTGATACTAAGCGTGTGGGCATGGCCAGTGACACCTTGTGTCGGTGATGTGCCTCTGTGTATGGGCATGGCCATTGACATCCTGTATAGTGATGGTGGACATCCAGGCAACAGATGTCCATTTTCAAAGTCACGATGGATGCCTACATTGAACACACTGGTTGACTGTCTTGCAGGGTGTACTGTCTGTGGCGCATCCCATATCTATGTAGTGTTGTTGTAGTGCTCCATAGATATTTAGTTGCCCCAATCACATCACTGCCATGTGTTTGTCTACGTCTACCTTGGGACAGTAATATGCTTTCAGACTGCTCACTCTACATACATTCCCTATCGGCGTCCTTGCCTTTGCGGATGATGTCACCCACCTAGAAGTATGCCTCTGGGAGTGCTGTGTTCAGTAATCTCAGTAGCGTGTTCTGTAAATGCGTAATGCTGTACTGTGATAAGGTAGTTAGGTGTATGTTTGACTCCCAGCCCTGCGTGTGTGTGTGTGTGTGTGTGTGTTTCCAGCTGCCTGGAGACACAGTAATGTTATTAGATGCCTCACACCACATACATTCCCTATCGGCGTCTTTGCCTTTGCAGATGATTTCACCCGCCTAGAAGTATGCCTCTGGGAGTGCTGTGTTCAGTAATCTCAGTAGCGCGTTCTGTAAATGCGTATTGCTGCAATGTGGTAAGGTAGTTAGGTGTATGTTCGACTCCCAGCCCTGCCAAGTGTGTGCCTCTGTGTGTGTGTGTGTTTCCATCTGTCTGGGGACACAGTAATGCTTTTAGATGCCTCACACCACATACATTCCATATCAGTGTCTTTGCCTTTGCGGATGATGTCACCCACCTAGAAGTATGCCTCTGGGAGTGCTGCGTTCAGTAATCTCGGTAGTGTGTTCTGTAAATGCGTATTGCTGTAGTGTGGTAAGGTAGTTAAGTGTATGTTCAACTCCCAGCCCTGCCAAGTGTGTGCCTCTGTGTGTGTGTGTGTGTGTGTGTGTGTGTGTGTGTGTGTGTGTGTGTGTGTGTTTCCAGCTGCCTGGCGACATGGTAATGCTTTTAGACACCTCACACTACATACATTCCCCATCGGCATCTTTGCCTTTGCGAATGATGTCACCCACCTAGAAGTATGCCTCTGGGAGTGCTGTGCTCAGTAATCTCGGTAGCGTGTCCTGTAAATGTGTATTGCTGTAGTTTGGTAAGGTAGTTAGGTGTATGTTTGACTCCCAGCCCTGCCAAGTGTGTGTGTGTGTGTGTGTGTGTGTGTGTGTGTGTGTGTGTGTGTGTGTGTGTGTGTGTGTGTGTGTGTGTTTCCAGCTGCCTGGGGGCACAGTAATGCTTTTAGACATCTCACACCACATACATTCCCTATCGGCGTCTTTGCCATTGCGGATGATGTCACCCACCTAGAATTATGCCTCTGGGAGTGCTGTGTTCAGTAATCTCAGTAGCGCATTTTGTAAATGCGTAATGCTGTAGCGTGATAAGGTAGTTAGGTCTGTGTTCTGATCCCAATCCTGCCACATATGTGTGTGTATGTGTGTGTGTGAGTTTCCCGCTGCATGACAACAGTACATTGCTTTTAGACTATTCACTGTCCATAGAATCCGTATGGTGTCTTTGCCTTTGATGCTGATGCCAGCAAGCTAGACATATGCCTGTGTGAATGCTGTGATCTAGTAATCACGGTAGCGCGTTCTGTAAATGTGTGATGCTGTAGTGTGATAAGGTAGTTAGGTCTGTGTCCTGATCCCAACTCTGCCAAGTGTGTGTGTGTGTGTGTGTGTGTGTGTGTGTGTGTGTGTGTGTGTGTGTATATGTATATATATATATATATATATATATTTATATATATATATATATATATATATATATATATATATATATATATATATATATATAATGTAGATAGATATAGATATGTATGTGGAAATTAGCACTATTGAATGTGCTGCATTATCTGTACGTGATCACCTTTGATGTATGTAAATCTGCTATGGCTCTGTGATAGTGCACATATTGTGTGCTGTAGTGATCCTGGGTTATAGTTGTGTAGTGACCAGTTATTTTGTTGCTTGGTATTACAAGGGACATTGAAAACAATGATAGTACAGCACCTTTAAACTGTCATGTGCACATCTCAGCAACAGTCAGCAGTGGTTATTACTTTGGAGGATGAGTATGGCTCATATAACTATGTATTAACTGACAATACTCTGCAAATCAGGTTAACATTACTGACTCCAGTTTATCCACAGGTTGTGCTACAGATCCCAAGAATTTATGTGTATACATTGACAGGTGCAGGACTGGAATATTGTTGAATGCATGGAGGGGTGTCCATGGCCAGTAATGTCGATCTGTACAGCCTGGCAGGTACGGTCTGTGACTGTCCCACAACCTCCTGTATATGGCTGACACATGCTGCAACTGTGTACATGCAGACACACACACATAAAACAAACAGCTAGGGCTAACACATACACACACACATTGCATCAACATTGGGCCATGCAAACACTGTTGTCCCTCACACACACACATACTTACATGTTGATTGGATGGCTCAATGACAGGCTCTTGAAAAGAAACACCATACCCTGTGCATATGATGACACCTGTGCCATCACCTGTAATGTGTAACATTGATGCAGGAACAGACTAACATGGTGCTGATGCACAGGGTGGCTTTATAGCATGGTATTAATGGTAAAATGTTGTTAACACAAAGTGTGATATCCTTCTAGGTGTATGTAAGCAGGCATGATGCATTGCAGCTATGACCATCAATGTAGTATAGTTTACAGCATTGTTAATTCTGAAGATTTATTATCCAGCCATGTGCCATTTGACTGACGTGTGTAGTATTGGCAGCATGTGTTTCAGAGTGTGCAGTATGTGTGTGATGTGTGTAGTACAGATTTATACATTCTTACAAATGCGTACACTGGCTTACATGACATTACACGGGCTTCAACATTCTTACACTAGCTTACTCATTCTTCAACGCACACACACGGGCTGACACGTGCACACACATGCTTACTCGGGCTTACAGGCGCGCACAGGAGCGAACACACTGTAAGCAGGTTTGCAAGAAACTTCAGTGATATCCATGGTGTACACCGTCAGTTTCCTGACTTTACCTAGGATAAATCATAACACGCCTCTTCCACTGATGAGTAACTGACAGCAAACATGTGACACACTGCTCCGATAAGATTACAGTGTTTATACATACACACTCATGATGTCACCTATCTTCTACTCTGATAGTCCCCTTAACCTACTCTTACACTGTAGTGGCTTGGCCCATATGGCATGATAAATTGTGATTCACTATCCTCAGCCTCAATTGCTTCGGATTGCCTACTAATGCTTGGTTACATTTCTGACAGAGCTCTTCCACACATAGCAACCAGTACTCAGTAGCCATGTTGTCTTCTGCTTGCCATTCACTTGCATGGCGAACTAACTTTTAACTAAAATTACAATTTGTATGTATATTTTAAATATTTGTCTTGTTTTGACTGTGCAGAGCATTTTCGCGCCGCTGCGCTACGCTTAAACACCGGAGATCAGGGGAGGACAAATAGAGTTTTATTAATTTCCAATGGAAAAAAATGCCACTGGCCTTATATTTGACCATTGGCATGCTTCTTCAACTAAATTCATCCTTTATTTGCAGCTGACATTGCTCCGTTTAGCTACTTGCAGAACGTATCTTGGTTAACATCTGGGGACATTTCTGCACATAACTCTACTCTTGCACGGACAGCTTACTTCATGTATCGCAAATTTACATAATTTGCATAGCTTTCACCTACAAATGGGGTAATTTGCATATCCTAACATTGTCCGTGCAATGTTCATTTTAGGGGCTGTCTTACACACCCCTACAGGATATTGCTGAATAGCTCGGCAGGCATCTTGCCTTGCTCTACTCTTACTCTACTCATACACACTGGCCAAAGCTCCATGAATCCTGGCCTAAGCTTTGCTGTGTGCTAATATGTCTATTTGTGGAGTATGCATGGCTGTAGGTATGTTTTGACCTGCTACGTCTGACATTTCTACAGTGCAACACCCACTTTCATCATTTGTAAAGGTGACAGCCCTATAGGTACTATATATACAGCTGTGACATTTGACAAGTCAACACATACCTGCGGTCAATACTAAACTGACTACTTCAGTGCTTTTCATACCTTCAGATTTTTCTTGTAGTAGTATAGTCGATAATACTGTTTCCTATAACATGTATCTGTTTCTGATACAAGATATATCATTTTATTACACCACTACACACAAGAAGAAATCACAGGCCAGATGCCATTACATTCCTTTTGCAGGACACACCCGCCCAGAGTGTTGTGTTCCTCACAAAAGCCAACAGGTGATAAGCAAAACATATTATGCTATCATCTACCTTATGTGTTCGCCGGTATTTGCGCTTTCCGTCAGTGGCAGAACTCACATGCGAGTGTGGGAGACTGAACACTGTATCGGGGACACTGCATAACACCCTGAGGGACACATTTATTTTGTTTCTATTAACCTTCCGCATTGACTATCACAGGCATAAGTATTCATTCACATTTATCGAGGTACATGCTTTTGACTTATACATGTTTTGTCATTTGTCATCACGTCTTTCTTCACACCTGTCCACCTAATATCACTAGTTCTGTACATTTATTTAGGACAGGTTTACCTTCTTACCTCTCAACTATACACATTTTGGGTAAATGTCCTGAACTTAGACTTATAATTTTGTTCCTTTTTTCACAATATGGTGCCTTTCTGGTAAATTAGTGGCAAGCCATTAAGGACTGTGAGGTTAGATAATAATGACAGACATTAGTATTTTATAATTAATAACCCTCAAAATATTCATACTAATTAATTATCCATTATTCTATCAATGTTCTAACTTTGTAGGAGGAATATTTAAAATAGTCCCTGTTTGTACTTATTTTAATATGCCTTTGTCCAGATGTCTTATTCTGAAAGGTTGGGAGGTATGGTTACCTTCTTATTCGTACGCATGTACGTCCATGATAATCGCTTACATGACACTGATATAAGTCCCTATGTCTTCCCCCAGTGGTTTACACAATATCCTGTAGATGGGTTCTTCATTTTTGGAAGATATAGGCGTGTGCTATACCCACATAGGAATATTAATCACTCCCATGGGGTGGACCTAATAAATCTGTGCCAACCAACATCTAGGAACCTAGGCCCATTATTGCATACCCATGATTCCCATACCTGACACCCCTCCACAGTAGTCATAAGACATATTTAATGTGAGCGATAATGAAGTATGAAGACACTTCTAAGCACTATCCACTCTCCACGTATCGGAACGTATGTCTTACATTCTGTCAACCCATGTGTTATTACCCCTGCACAAGCTACTGCTGCATGTACAGCTATATTGTAGCTGCGGATGTGACTTTCTTTGCTTCAGTCATTACAGGACGGTGCCTGTAGTGGATCAATTTTTGGGGTCCTGCAAAGGACACCTATATCCATGTTTAAAGAGTAGAACGTGCAGATTTGGCACACTGGTACTTTCTGGGCAATGGTTTGGAAAGCAGCAGTGTATTTACCTTTCGTGCATGTCTGTATGTCTATCCATAATAGCTATGACGTAACCTATTTATGTACATGTGTTATATCTACAAGGACATATGTTTATATGTTTGTTATGTATATATCAATTAATGTATTGTGTGTGTATATATATATATATATATATATATATATATATATATATATATATATATGTCTGTACATTCTTTATTTCATATATTTATTTAGTTTAAGTTTATGGATATATATCTATATAGAAATATATATATATCCATATATAGATATATAAATAAAGTGTAGAAAACAGCATTCATTTGCTATGCTGTGAGCGGATTACACACGTGCAGGTGCACTTGTATATCCTTATTGGGGGTTACATATGTTTACTAAGTCTTTGTGCTTATGTGGGCTTTATTAATTGTGATGGTACCAGTAAAATATCTGTAATCCGGTTAACGGACATATGCAAAACACACGTTCACCTTTACATATTTAAATGTCTTTACAGCACAGACACATTCATTACACTTTAAAATTATATGTGCTCTAGTCGTAGTTGAACTGGGACTGCATTCACGTTGGCCGGATGCTGTAACCACTATACTATTGGTGTTCTAACTCATTTATATGCATACCCATAGTACATAGCTACATTAACATACGCCTCACCGCTTCACTTACAACACAGGCATCCATTCTCCTGCTGGGAAAAACGTGGTACTACATATTACACATTCCCTATTCCCTACTGCTCTGGACCCAAGCTGCTTATTTAATCACTCCAAGGATATGCAGAACTCCAAGGCTTATACAAGTCTTTGATTGTCAGAGTGTTCATGTGGTGATCTGGGTTTAGGCTTGTCTGCCTGGTGAACGGAACTGCCCTGACCGAGTTCAAATGTCAGACAAAGCACATGGACAGAATCTGTCCATTTTATAAATATTTACCTGTGTTTACAGACACAGGTGTTTCGGCACCTGTCAGCAGCTTTTTATGTTGGCAATACATAATATGGGTGGGGGTGGTTACAATACATAATCCACGGTGAGGGGTGTTCCCATTCACATTTGACTATTTCCTGTATGAATTCATACGAGGATTATTATTTTGGACATGAATTAGCTACAGGTATGCAGTAGTACAGTAAACAAATGTGAAGGTTTGTTACTGTAAATATGTATGGACCTCTGTAATACACTGTTGTTTTCTGGCAAATCAGTAGCTAATCATTAAAGACTGAAGTCAGAACATAATGACAGACAGTTGAGTTTCAGACTTCATACTCTTCAGGAAAATAATGCCAATGTACAAACTGTTATTCTATCAACTTTCTAAGTTTCTAAGAGCAATCTTTACAAATTGTCCCTACTTTTGGGCCTTTGTCCCACTTTTATTCACGGCTTTGTCCAGATATCTTGCTCTCAGAGGTTGACAGGTATGGTCGGTCACACCTACGCACATTACTTGTCCCTCACACAGTAGATCAGGGTTATCCTGTTTACGTCAGTGCCTTCATCACCCTTATACCATTTGCCACAATGTAAATGTGTGCAATATATTCTCCCGCTTATTTGTGTCAGGACACGTGCGTCACGGGCAGGTGTTTGATCCAGGGTAGTAGGTTATGCATGACCACTTAGGGCTGGACAGTGTTGTGCACCTCTAATGCACATTCCAACTTCTGTCCAGATATCTACAGGACTGGACTTTGTGTCTTCCGTTCTAATGTTTACACAGGTTACGTATCCCATGAGGGATATCCAAAAATTGGACTGATCCAGAACAAGCAAAATAATGAACATCTTTTTGGAGTTACGAAAATGTGCTGAGGGCTTTACATGCAAGGGATGCATAGTGTGCAATCCTGCAACCACCTAGGGTGACACTACCTACTACATATGCATAGTGGCCACTATGTGTAGCTGTGGCTGCACCAAACCAGTAGGCCAAGTACGGCTGGATTTGGTGGATGTTCAGGTACGGGAGCGGGTTGTGTGATGTGGAGGGAATGCTGGGTAGTCCATTATGCATCCAGGTGTGTTGCATTTGTTATGGCCAGTTCCATCAGGACCAATCTGTGGGTATGTGCCGGTGACATATCTATACATTTGTATCGCACATTTCAATATTCATATGTTTGTGGGATTGTGTTCTACAGTATGGCCTGTCTGCTTGTATTGCAGCTATATATACATGCCGCTGTTCCCTCATACACCTCCGGTTCACCTATTCTGCATACGACACAGTATCGCCTTGGAGGATTGTACCATTACCCATCCACCCCACACACACAGATTCCTCACACCCCATACATCACTGCTTTGGTTGTTGGCCCATGACACAGCCAAGGTAACACACTGAATACCCTACATGTGTCATATACCTGTATGGTTGTGTGGACTACCCTGCCATGTTTGCTTTCCACATGCTATACCTCATGCACATAGGTACACGCCCATACTTAACTTTCATTACATGGTTGGTATACCCGGGTACTATCCGTTTGACTGTGACACATCCTGACAAGTTCGGCTTGTACCGCTGACTTCCGGATTTTGGCAGCCTGTTGTACTCATTAGTTGGATGCCACCTTTTCCTATGTCCAGGATGGGATATCTTCTGTACACTTATCCGACTGTAGTGGACAACACCCCCCCCCCCCCACACACACACACACAGTCGATGGTAGGGTTGCCACCTTTTCAATTGGCCAAAGTGGGACATTTTTGGTAAAAACATCACATTTTACAGGCCGACACATACCCACGGTCAGTACACAGGATAGAACTTAAAATTCGTGCCTATATAAAAGCTTATTCTTGTAGCATTTTAGTTGCTTATTCTGTTTCTTATAACATTTATGTAATTTAGATACAGAAAAACTGTTTAATGCAACTATTACAGAACGTTTAGGGAATAAATTTGTCCTATAATCTCAGGACATTTGCCATTTTTACAAGTTTTTGTCAGGACACAACTGCCCAAAGAGGGACTGCCGCTCACAAAGTGGGACAGGTGGTAATCCTAGTCGACGGTACAGATAATACTGTTCCTTTCATCCTACATGTGTCCTTATTGTTGTAGCTGTTTATATGCTCCTTCTGTTTTGTTTACATGCTTATTCTATTTCCTATCACATTTGGTATGTGACATACCGACATACCTTTTGTATGTGACTATTGCATGCCTTGTGGGATATGATTCGGACATACGGTCGCTAGATATCTACATTTCTCGTGTATTTTGTTATGGACACATCTGCCCAGCTGTGTTCCCTCCCTCACATTATGGGTCAGCTGGTTACCCTCACCATTGGGTTGGACGTACCTACTGGCGGCTCGCTAACATATGATGTGTTTCACTTCCACTTGGTATGGCTATCTATCCTGCGTTGGACTACAGCCACACGGTCTTCCATGTAATTTGTTTGCGGGATAGGGACCCATTATTCCCTACCGTGCATTTGTGTTTGCTTCTTCACTTTGTGTTCGCAGGTACTTTCTTGCATGCTTTGCATATGTTTCAGTATCCACGGACACTGACAGATGTGATTACTATCTTGGAACTTGTCATATGCAAGCATTTTAGGTTGCACGTCGACAGCTGCCATTTCCATGCCTCCATGCAGCACTTCGACACGCCCTATGCACTCGCACTCCTTTCCTGTGCATGTGGCTGTGTCAGCAGCGCACCTTCATTAATATGCATTTGGCTCCTGCGCCATCTTCCCGCCACACTGTCGGCATAAGCCTACCACCGTCCTTGCGCCGAGCTTCATGAATCCGGGGGATTGTTTTTGTATCTGATAAAATTAGACATGGACATTTAAATGTTGTGGAACATAAAATAAGAGAAGGTCATCTCAGTGTTGTGGAACGTTTTGAGAGTTTCAAGTCTTTTTGGGATATACAATTAATGAAGATAAAAAAGGCTAAAGCTATAAACTGTGTATTCATACATAACCTAGTTCAGCAATACTGATATTTATTTATACAGAAAGAATAAAATTAAATATTTAGGAGTATGGATTAAAAAGGATTGTGATAAGGCAACTTAGGATATGTGGGTAGAGACTAAAGAAAAGATAACAAAAAACTGGAAAACTGTGCACTCTTGTTTAAAGATATGGATAGCAAAATGCAAGCAGTGAAAATATTTAGTCTCTTTAGTTTTATATACAGGTCAAGCTTATTTATTTCAACCAGAGTAGAAGTTGTGGGCAGCAATTAATAAAGAGTTTAAGGATTTTATCTTAGAGGGGAAAAGGACAGGAGTCAAGTGGAACAAGTTGATCCTTCCAACAGAACAAGGTAGTTGAGGATTATCTGATATGAGTGGATATTTTAGTGAAACACAGTTTAGGTGCATATACATATCAGAAGCAGAAAGCTATCATTCAAAGTTGAAAAGCATGATGATGAAGCAGAAGGATCTTCAAGAAATAAGGAGAGAGTGGGATATTGGCTACAGATGTGTAAGGAGAATAACAACAGCCAAACATAATGTTATATTTATAAAGTAGCAGAAAGTATTCTAAGAACTAAGCCAACATGATTATGGAAAAATGAGATTTTGCCAATAGGGATAAATACAATTAGAGGTACGGATAAGGGGCAGAAGGGGGCTGGAATTTACTCAAGTAAGCTGCAAAAGGAACCAAGATGTTGTGAACAAATAATTAGAGAGTGAAAGGTAATAGAATGGGAAGAGGCCAAGAAGACATTTGAACTGCTTGCTAGAGACTGCCTTCCCTATCAGGGATTGATATCAGAGTATAGGCAAAGAGAATGGGCTGGGCAATCATAAGTGAAATATCTGTTCTGGTAGACTTTATAGCTGATTCTAGAGCAGGATCTGCTGTTACAAAATGGATAAGTAGTACGGCATATAAAATATTGCAAAATAACTACAGGAATCAATCAGAGTGAGTTAGAAAAGATTGTAAAGAGAAACCTGATAAGCAATTCACAAGGAAATAACCAGACAGCATATAAATGGAAAAACATATGTATGGAGTTGTCCAAAACCTTCAACATCACAGCATCATCTCTGAAACAGCACAGGATGAGATGTTCATATGTAACAAAGTCTAGAAGATTCAGGATTTTTGCTTGTACGTGTTTGCATATGTATTTTTACACCACAAGCAAACTCCAAAGATGTTTCCTCATGGAGACGGGAAATGTTGAAGGTATGATAGGGAAGAAAAAGGTAATTTGGAACATGTGTTTTAGGAATGTGATGAGTTGGTAGACTCTAAAATATTTTATAAAGAGCACTCTGTCAGAAATACTGGGTTAGCAAATGAGTATAACAAAGAGAATTATTTTTGAGCTGGGATACAGGATCTGAGTTTGCTAGATATGCTAAGGCCTTGTTTAGTTTAATTCTTCTGGCTGTCAAAAAAAATACTAGAAAATGGAAATCAAAATTTAAAGCAACTGTAGTTGAAGTACTGAATTGTGTAACAGATTTAAAAAAACTGGAAGTGGGATCTTTAGAAAGGAGCATTAGAAAACTACATAGAAAATAATGGCAAATTCTGGAGGAACACATACTCCGTACTATTTTAGAGGAGTGAGGTTTAAAAGAAGGCAAGAATTGCTCAAGTTATGTAATGCTGGATTGATGATAATTATAAAATAAGAATATGTGGTTTGTTTTATTTTATATACATGTATGTTTGCCTGTGTCTTAAGTGATTATTCAGTACAGGTATTAAAAAATTTCTACCACTGCCCCACTCAGATTTCTCACTAGCATTATGCCTCACCTAAAAAAGAGATCCAAAGAAGAGAAAAGGGGGATGATAAAACAAAGGAAAAGTGGTTTAGTATTAAGCAGTGCACTTTACTTTGACAATCTAATAAAAATTTTAAAAATCTACTTACCAACAAGATGACCACTGTCACTGTGAAAGAAACAACATTTTGAATAAATAGCTACCTGAAAAAATGTCCTTATTAAAAAAATGGAAATGTGTAGAGCATCTGAACCTAATTTGGGGCAAATGTGTTTAGACAGGATGGTGTGCATATGTCCAGATCAGGAAAGAAAATTTTTTATAGCACATATTTTACAATATTTGCCAAACACAAGGCAGGATTTTCACCAGGTCAGAAATTCAATGCCTTTTTGGTGGTTGTTAATACTGGGAACATTAATAATAACGTTTTTTTTTTCTTTTTTTGGAAAAATTGGTAGATAAGATTGATGTTGTTATTGTTTGTGAAACATGGTTTAAGAACAATGATTGGAAACTGCTTCTGTCAGGGTGTAAATGTTTTTACTTTAACAGACATTCTAAGAAAAAATCAGGTGGAGGTATTATTGTTGTCTATTGTGACAGCAAGTAGTTTTGTTTGGTTAACTGGTTCTATTATAGTGCCATTAGTGGAGTAAATAAAGAGAGGAGGTGGTTTTACTTTAGATTTCCTGTAGAAGAAGATCATTAATTTTGTTTTCTTTGGGTTTAGGATGATTTGAAGTTCATTTAGGTAATTTTCCATATCTAGAAATGACTTTTGCAGTTTATCTTGGAGTTCTTGGGGTATGAGAGCAGAGCAAATAAGAGTAGCATCGTCAGCATATTGAATGATAGAAGCAGATTTAGTGGCAGTGTTTAGACTATTTGCGAATATAATAAAATGGAGTAAGCTTAGGATGGAACCCTGAGGAACCCCAATGGAGACTGGGAGGAGTGTGGAGAGTGTATTATCCCATTTAGTTACCTGTTGTCGATTAGTAAGGTAGCTAAAGAACCAGTTGTGAGCTGTAGAGTTGAGGTTGAAGGAGGGTAGAGTGTTGAGTAGTAATTGGTGGTATACAATATCAAAAGCTTTGGGCATATCAAAGAATATAGTAGAGACTAGCTGTCCATTGTTTTTGAGGAGGTTGATGTAATTAGTGAAACTTCTGAGGGCTGTGGAGGTACTGCGTTTTGGATAAAAGCCATGCTGTGAACTAAATAAGAGGATATTTGCGGTGAGGTAGTCTATCATCTGCTTATGCAGACATTTCTCTAAGATTCTGGCTAGGGGGTGACAGAATGGAGACACATTGTTCTGTGATGGATCAATAGTGGATGGATGGATGTTTAAATAATACACAATAAATTTTAACTAAAATCAATAAGAACCAAAAGATTAAACAATAAATAGAGACATTGCATTATTATACATTTTGTGTAATTAAATAGAGAGGCCAATATGACATTACTCACTTTCTCAATATAGTTTACAAAGAAATTTACATATCTAGTCTAATATGTCATCAGACATATCAGTCTAATATGTCATCAGACATGTTAGATTTCATATGACATCCTTTATATTCCAAAGGAAATTACTGTTACTACATGTCAGGTTTATCACTATTGAGGTGCAGTGATCACAGGGATGTAAGGGTTCATTTGTGGTGTTTTTTTTATTTTTTATATTTTTCCCCTAACAGATTTGTTTGTTTTTCAATTGAATTGTACAGGATATAGGTCACATTAAAGGTGGGAAAAGTTTTGAAATGATTTATTATAGCCTCATTTTTTATATCACAAAAACCTGGCATTTTAACAGGGGTGTGTAAACTTTTCATATCCACTGTATAATGAACATATCCATTTTGAAGTGCATGGGTACAGAGCACACATGAGTCTGAGTAAATATGTGTTATGGAATGAATAATAACTGGTCAGTAAACATAGTAAAACATATTAATTTTTTTAAATGCCTTTGGGTGAAGTGAAGAATAACTGGTCAGTAAACATAGTATGGACAGCACAGTGGTGCAGCAGTTTGCATTACCACCTCAAAGCAATAGGTTTTCTGGTTTGATTCTTGGCTGGGATGCTTTCTTTGTGGAGTCTGCATGCCTCCCTTGTTTTGTGTAGGTTTCCTCCCAAGTTGCAAAGACATGTGCTTGGTGCATTTCTCCCTGGGCCTCCGCTGAAAATTGGCTCAGTAAACAAATGTTAAAATAAAAATAAATAATACACGTCAAACAGATTTTAACATAGTGCATCACCAAGAAAATAATTTGTTCAAACAATGACAAAGTGTTTGAGCAAGCGAGATTCACATTTAATGAATACAACTTAAACTTGAGAAGCAATTATGCATATATATGGGATAAATAGCTTACAGATACTATGCTGGTCATTCTGTAGTTTATATTGTAAATTTGTCATAATTTTTATGACATTAAGAACTCTTGGTATTGCTTTTCCCATGTGCACTGAGTTAAGAGATGAGCAAATGTGGTTATCTTCTTAAATGGGAAAATACTAATATTTTTATCAGTTCACCTTCCTTTGCACAGAGTAAGTGGCGAGGCACAGGTGTGAGCACTTTGGACAGTACTGACTATAAAAAGCGACACCTGGTGCTTAGCTTTCTCTTTGGCAGCAGGTGTAAGAGCACTGAGCTCATGTTCAGAGAGCTAATGCTACAGGGTTTGAATCCAGCTAAATTGACTTTTTTTACACATGGTGTCAGGATGGCATTACATAAGTAAATGTGATCATTCCTGCAAATGTGAGAGGCAATGACTACAGTGAAGTACTGTATAAAAATGGACATCAGTCAAGTGATTTATGTCAACATTCCACATAAGGATTTGCATTTTTCTATATTTAGCAGTCTAAATAATTGCCAGAATTTTAGCAGTCTAAATAACTTTCAGAGTAAATGTTTCAGAGTACTGCCTCTACTCTGCTTTAACTCTGTGTTTCTTTAGGACAGTGTGTTTAAGCAAGAATATGTGGAGGTAACCACACTGGTGTAGCGGATGGCAAAAATTCACCAGGTTTTCCTATAAGCCATGATGAGCCATTCAACATCACTCAACATTGGTGCTCAGTGTCAAGCAGCTGGTATGTCTGTAGCAGCTTGTTTTACATACAGACGTGTGTGCTACAGGCAGACAGTGTGAACACTTTGGAGGACAACAAGCTCTAAAAGTAACTGTGGGAGCTGTGGCAGGCTTGTTGTAGAGGCACGGCTAGAGTGAGGGCATCCATTCCACTGCAAATTAAGGCATGTGTTTAAGGTAACAATGTTAGGCAATGGTATTGCTAACAGATTACTAGGCAACATGTTTGTTGTGTCCTTGAGCAACATAGGGATAAATATAACATTATGTCAACTATTTGGGCAACTGTTAGGCCATGTATTACATTATGGTAGTTATTTAGAATGTACATGCTGGGAGCCCTTGTTAATAGCAGGACATGCATATGTGCATGTTTGTTCTGCAGCTGTGCTAATCTGTAATATCATTATGAAATGATTGTGTGCTGCATTCTGATATTAATGGGCCTCATTTGCATTATCTAAGTTAAAATCCTCTGTGAATGCATATCAATGCATAACCTGGCACTTTAGGCACTTATAGTGTTGCTATAGGGATATATCAAGTGTGTTGCTATCTGCAGGCCTGTGAATTCCATCAGTGAAAAGCAGACATTCCATTTGAGGTGCACTGTGTGGATAAAGTGTGCATGACTCAGTCATTCGTTGATGGCTTCATAATAATGTAATTAACATGCTATACTCCACTGGATTTGAACCCAGGACTATGTGTACCAAAGCTTACAGTTTACAAATCATTTAATAGACTGAACTGCCAAGTCAATGTAACAGCATGTGTATTTGTGAAGGTATAGTTTCACACATACAGTCTGTGGCATACCTCCATTACATCCATTATTATGTGCTTGGCTTTATAGTGATATATTTCTCCACAAGAGTCCCAGATGAACACATATTTTGCCATTAATGTTTTAGAAGGTGTACTTGTTCATATTGCTGTTAAAAGTGCACATTTACCTACTATTACAGATCTCAGTTATATATATATATATCTGTTTTTAAGGTGAGAGTGGAATGTTGGGAAAGGGACTTAGGTACTTGTTGGAGTGGAAAGTTGGGAAGGTGAGGAAGCTTTTTCAGACAGACAAGACAACAGACATGGGTGATGTATGACATAAAATGTGGGTAAGTGGATTGGGCTGGTGTTGTGGAATCCCTGCCTCAAGTACATCCACAAGGTAGCAGTGTGACTCAAATCCCAACCCATGGGAATGTTGGCACTGCTCCTTCACTGGCCCTGGGGTGGCAGTGGTGGATGCTGGGCTCCAGGGCAAGGCTGCCCCACAAGGGTGGCCAGCATACTTTCCAAACTGCACAGGTGGCATCCAAAACCATGAAACACAATCCTGCGCACCAGTCCTGGCAGTTCATCACAGGTGGCAACACCTCCTCCACTGCCACTCCCAGAATGGGGATGAGCCCCGTTCTTTGAGGGAACAACCTGATGACACAGGTAGTACAGGGGCAACAGAGGGGGCACTACCAGGCTGAGTCCCAGACATGCAGGGCCTCAGTGTCACAGCCAGAGGAGCCAAGGTAGGTGGATCACCTGGTCCGGCCAACCTTGTCATGCTGTAGTAAATTTGATAAACAATATGTTAAGCTTAGTAATAACCAAACCAATGTTAGTAGTAATATAACGGAATATAATATTGATTAATCCAAATACATATTAAGGTATGTTATGTGGAACACAACATTAAATACCATAACCGTAAGTATGTTAACAGCAAACCAGAATGAAATAACTCATAACACCAACAAAACAGTTAATTTAACAGAATATATTAATATTAAGTCATAATAATAAATATCATTAATAAATTAAAGAAGATAAGGGGTGGAGAGAGAAAAACATACCATAAAAAACATGTCTCTTGTAATTTGTGTGTATACTGATCACATCTAAATAACTAAATGTGTCTGTAATTTTTCTTTGTGGAGCTTTTCTCCCCAGGCCTTTGCTGAAAAATGGCCTTTTCGGCTCAGTCAGACACCCCCGATTAACAAATGTAAAATAAGATAAATAAATTAGTGATGTCACAGATGATATTAATACACATATTGCTAATACATACTTCTACATGTGCGCAGTGTCAGTTGTAAGTACAGTGACTCAAATTTTTGTATAGATGATGTAGCATGTACATACCGCTTAAGCTGTTAGCATGGGACAGTATGGGCCAAGTACTAACAAATGCGGGTACACAACTACACGGAAATGTTTCACATAATATGCATGTATATAACTACCAAGGTGTTCTGTAAATGGATTTGCAAATACATTGCATTCCAGGTAATCATTTATCTGCTAATCAAGGACCAGACAGATTAGGCAGTTGTCATTACATTATAGGCTCATAGGTTCATAGGTAGGTACTAGACTATCTGCCCGAGGGCATTTATAAGCCTAGCACGAGTGTGTCAGCTTTTGCCGCCCCATTGATTAATTAACTGAGCCTCTGTCAAGAAGAGCCAGTGAAGTGATCCAAATGGTGTATTTTCTGTTACCCATCCACTCGTCAAGGTTTCTCTTGAAGAGTGTTAGCGAGGAGCTCTGCCTAATGTAGTTAGGAATTTTGTTCCAAAGCATGGGGATTCTCTGTGACAGGAATATATCCCTCCAGCATGTTCTATTTATTGTTGTGGTGAGGTTTAGCTCACTAGAGTGAGTGACTTGCAGTGACTTGGATTTCTTTAGGTGGAGCATGTCCATCAATTCTGAGTTGGACATGGCTTTGTAAGTCAGACAGAGATCACCTCTGAGTAAGTGATATGCGACTAAGTACAGGTGGAGTTTTTCCAGTCGGGCTGCATAGGACATATGTTTGCGGCCAGTAATCCTCTTGGTGAGGTACTTTTGTGGTCTTTCCAGCTGTTGGAAGTGTCTTATGAGGTACATCTCAAATGAGGCGTTGTACTCTATGATGGGTCTGATGAGTGACGAGTAGAGGGGCACTATAACCTCTTTATTTCTATATGCGAACCCTTTAGTAATTAGATGGGCTACATAGAAGGATTTCCTAACTACTTTGGCAATATGATTGTCAAAGGAGAGATTACTATCTACCTGAGTCCCCAGATCTTTTATTACCTCTTCTGTATTAAGGAAGCTGCCACCTATGTGGTAATTTATGGGTGTTTTGTTTTTCCCAAACGGGATGACTATGCATTTTTTGGCATTTAGCTTGAGACCATGACTTTGACACCAGGTGTCTGTCTCAATAAGGCCTTTTTGGAGAATGTCCATGTCAGCCAGAGAGTCAATTATGGCTCCCAGTTTGCAATCGTCAGCGAACTTGGTTAGCCATAGTCCTCCTGTGTTTGCCTGTACTTCTGAGAAGTATATGCCACAAAGTAGGGGTCCCAGGACCGAGCCTTGTGTGACACCACTTGTAACTGGTTTAGAGTCAGACCTGGAGCCCGTTATTCTTACCATGTGAGTTCTGTCTGTAAGCCAGTTGGCAACCCATCTTGTGATGTAGGGGTTTATGTTCAGTCTGGTGAGTTTTTCTATAATTTCCAAGTGGGGAATAGTGTCAAAAGCCTTAGTGAGGTCAAGGTAGGCTGTGTGAACTATCTTCCCCTCATCTATGGCCTTGTTGACTGTCTCGAAGAAGTCAACCAAGTTTAGTAGGCATGATCTGCCCTTAACAAAGCCGAACTGGGTCAGAGCAAGTGTTTGGAGCTTCCCAATGTCTTTGTTAATGAGGTCCATGATGATGTGCTCCATAGTCTTGCAGACCAGTCTAGTCAGGCTTATGCGGTGATAGTTACCAGGGTCAGTTGTGGCCCCTCCTTTGTGGAGTGGAATAACCGTTGCTGTGTGCCATTCTATGGGCACATAGACTGTGGAGAGGTTGAGGTTGAACAGTGTGCTTAGGTGTGGGGTTAGTTCATTCTGTAGTTCATGCAAGACACAGCCTGGGACACCATCT
Source organism: Protopterus annectens (assembly GCF_019279795.1). Classification (NCBI taxonomy): domain Eukaryota; kingdom Metazoa; phylum Chordata; order Ceratodontiformes; family Protopteridae; genus Protopterus; species Protopterus annectens. Next base: position 924,243,410 of record NC_056732.1, read on the forward strand.
GGCCCCACTGATGCTGTGCATTTGGCTTTAGAAAGGGCTGTTTTCACCTATGCGTCTGTGATTTCCGGGACACTACACTTTTCCGGTATTGTTGTTGTCCCTTTTGCGGGTGAGAGGAAAGATTGCACTGAATCTATCTGCCAGGATGTTGGCAATATCAGTGCGTTCAGTATATTTTGTGCTATTTTGCACTAGCTCATAGCATATCTGCGAGTTGCCACTTAGATTCTTGATATAGCTAAAAAAGGCTTTGGGGTTATCTTTCAAATCCTTGGCTATTTTTCTTTCGAAGTTAGCCTTGGAGGATTTTATGAGGGACCTTAGTTTCTTACTGATACTGATCAGGGATATCTTTCCTTCTTGGGATTTGCTTTTTTTTTGAACTAGTTTCCTCCTCCTCTTGTATTGCCTGTTTATGGCAGGGGTCCACCAGACTGGATTTCTTCTCTTAGGGAAGTGAGTCTTGGTTTTGCTAGGGATGGCACGATCCCTGCATCCTTGTAGGTGCTCATAGAGTGCATTTGTAAAGGTTCCTACATCTTGGACACTGTTATCCTTTAGTGTGGGGGCTGTGAAACCTACCACCTTTGTCTTAAGTAAAGTGAAGTTTGCTATAGAAAAGTTTTTCACTGTGGTTTCTTTGGCTGGAGGTGGTGGTGTGGTGTTGACATCCAGAGTGATTAGTTTATGGCCTGATCTAAACAGTGATGGGTTGACCTCCGATGTGAAACACCTGTCGCCCATGTTGGTGATGACCAGGTCCAATATGTTTTCACCTCTGTTAGGGGAGTTTACCAGCTGATCCAGGGCATTTGAGATGATAAATTCCAGAAAGCGCTGGACCTGGGAGTTTCTACTTGAGTAGTTTTCCCAGTTAACAGTAGGGTAATTGAAATTGCCCAATATCAGGGTGTTCGGTAGAACCTTCATGTTTTTCAGTCTCTCCAGAAAGGTGGAGTGTTGGTCCTGGGTCATGGAGGGTGATCTGTAGCAGGCCACAATTTGCATTGCAGATTTGCCTGATGTTAGTTGCACATGGATGCATGGATGATCTCGGAGGTATCATTCTGCGCCACTAACCTGGAGGTGTAGGTATCCTTGATGAATATGGATACAACCCCTCCTTTTGTGTTTCGGTCCATGTTCTGTGGCCAAAATGTGTGGTATGAGTTGTAGCCTGCTAGTACTGGGGTGCTCTGTGGAGCCTTGAACCAAGTTTCAGTTACTGCACAGATGTTGACGTTCTCCATACTGAGGAATGCTTCGAGCACATGCATTTTGAGATTTAAACTCCTGGCGTTGAGTAGCATAACCCTCATTTTTTTATTTGTGCTGTTTATGGAGGTGAGTTTGACTTTTGAGCCTTGCCTAAAAAAGGCACTATGTGGGCCAGTATTCGAAAGTCTAGGGGTGACAGGTGCAAGCTGTCTCTTGCAAAGCAACGAGGCTTGTCGAGCATGTCATCCCAAGCTGACAGACACTGAATCCCCTTTGATGACACCAGACGCTTAGCCAATTGTTGAAATTGATCATTTTTTTTTATACTGCTATATCATTCATGGTGAAGGCAGGATACTACTCAGGTTCAGGGTCATACCCGCCTGGTCTACATGATCAACGAGCTCTTCCATGTCTCTTTTCATGTAGTCCAGGGAGGTACATCTCAGGTCATTCACACCAACATGAACAAAGACAGAGTCTTATTTGTACTTGTTCTGGAGTGACCTGAATGCTTATGTGGTGGATTCTGGCTCCCGACATCCTTGTCCAGCCTATTATGTCCATTATGAAAAATCGTAACACTTGAGAGGTATGTTTGTGTACATTAAGTAGACTAGACAGCCATCATGTCTTAGTTGGCAGGCATGGAAGTAGAACCCAAAAGCTGTGACTGTAGGGGACATATGCACATTATGTAACAATTGACTGCAGTGACATTATGCAGACATGCAATGAATACAGCACTAGTGCACTTATTTCAGCAAAATCTTCTGAAACCATGACCCTGCTTTACACTTTATTGTTAATGCTCCTTAGAATCTGTGAAGTTACACATGATATCTGCCCAGAACGTGGACTACCTTACCCATATACCTTGTTCCTGGAGTGGGAGGAATAGAGAGCGTTATGCGATGTAAAGTGGGCTGCAAACAGTCCTGAACTGTACTGTGGGTTGTGCAATACATTTATCAGGGAATTACTTTTGCATTAGTTTTACGGATGACTGCAGCAACATTAGAACAGACATGCAGTGAATACAGCCCTACTACACATATTTCAATACATTAGTCATCAAACCACAATCCTGCTAATCCTGCTTTATACCTTATTGCTTATTGTTATTGGTATTGTTTATTGCACTGCAGTTATCAGAAAATATCCATATTTACCACACTCATGGCACATCCTGGCCAGGTGCCCAGCATGACCCTGGATATTGTGAGCTTGTTCAAGTACAGCTGTTGGAAGAGAAACACACCATTATGCATACCAGTTTTGCACAGATTCAGCTTGTATTTTAGTAAAGTAGTGACAAATACTCTTACATATCTGTGGGACATGCCCAGCCCTAGCTTCTTGGACCCAGATATCCAAGGTTCCCCTCTTCCTTCACTTCAGATCATCATAATGGTGATGACACTGCTCAGCAGTGTGGGGAATATGAGTAGCACTGGTAAGATCCCTGGCCAACTGATCCCAGGCTTCAGCTTTACATTCTGAGCCTTGGTAATTGCCCTGCAACAGCTGGGATTCATAGTTGTGGACCACCCTTACACGTCATACTGCAACATTCAAAATGCACCGCATTACTTAGTATCACGCAAATCACTTAGAGGAGATGAGTATTGCATAAACTCACACATCCATGTTTTAGCTAAGCTTAGCAATGGGCAAACAGGAGTGGCCATTAACTACATTTAAGCAGTGCTTAGCACTGCACAGCTTTATTAAATGTAACAAATATGTTTTTACATTAAACCGCCCTTTAGGTCACCTCACACATTTCCAAAGCAATAAATGTAAAAAGGTATGACTGCTGGTGACTCAAATCCGGGACCTACAACACTCTAGGCCATGACTATATCTATTCAGCTATGTTGATAGCAAGAGAACCAGTACACCTTCACATATACTACTAAGCTACCTGTTAGCATTGCTAAGCACTGTGCTGTGCTGCACAAATGACCATTCATAATATAAAGTAAAAACATGTAGACAAAAACAGATAATAATTACATCCAGTTTCTATTTATAGATGTCTGGCAGATGTCACCAGTGCATGTATAAATGAAGCTTGACACTGCTGCACTCTGCACCACTCTACATAAATGGGCAAGCAATATAAATAATTAATTACATCTGGTTTCTATTTTTAGCTGTCTGGCAGGTGTCAGCTGTGCATGTGTAAGCGCAGCTTGGCACTACTGCATTCCATGCCACACAAACAGGCATTACAAAATTAAAAAAAAAATAAAATAAAACAAAAAATACTAAAATTCACACATATTTCTCACTAGCAGAGTACATTATAAGGATTCTTCTGCTGTACATAGCATCTGTCCAGGAATTCGGTGGATAATTTACAACCACGGGACAGTACACTGCCACCTACATGCATACAATATCCATGTTATTGTGATCTCCCTTGACAGTGTGCCATGATTAATATGCATGGTGCGCTGCCAAGGGGGAACCATGGTCGTGTACACCAGTACATTCTGCGTAGACTCATTTTGTTGAATCCTGGAGTATGTATATATATATATATATATATATATATATATATATATATATATATATATATATATATATACTTTTCTTTAGAGTAAAACCTTGCTGCTACAGGGCACCATGCAGAGTATAAACAGGAGCAAATGCTTGTTTTACTATAGCATGCAGTTTGCTACAGTTAAAAAGCAAAACAAAATGATTTTTAGATTAAAACCTTGGTGCTGCAGTGTTCCATTTATGAGCTATAACAATTGCTTACTTCATTGTAGCTAGAAGTTTACTACAGTTTAAAACAAATAAAAAATAATATATATATATATATATATATATATATATATATATTTTTTTTTTTTTGCTAGCAAGTGTGAGCAAAGATGGTCTGGAGCAGGGTGTAGAGATTGAACCTTCTTTTTTTGCTCTTCTGTTGAAGAGATGGGACAGGAGGGAAGGGACATCTATCTGTTAACTGGTCGATGTGCCAATGGAAGAAGGAGTGCCCATTCTTTTTTTTTTTTTTTTTTGTAATAAAAAAATTAATCATGAAGGTCAGGACATGGTACAGAAATGGGACCTGATTAGCTCCTGCATTTCAGTTTCTGATCACAGACCTTTATTTATGTATGTATGCATGTATGTATGTATTTATTTATTTAAATTTTTATTTATTGTTTATTTATCTCTATCTATTTAATTATTGGTTTTAATTTTTGCTTTTCAGTTGAATAGCTGAGGAGATGGGCTGTAGTTTGTCAGACTGACACAGGGTGCTGGCTGAGCCAGCTATGACTCTGGTGAAAGCTTTTGTTAAAATATATCCATAAAACTGGTAAAGTTAATAAGTACATGTAAAGTACTGTGCAAAAATGTAAATGCGTGTTTAATTTTGAAAGTACTCAGGTATTTTTGATGAGCACAGCTACTGACAGACACATTAAAAGTACTTAAGGCAGTGACAATGTCAAATGCAGTTATTTTTCTTAAGCTGCAAAAATGTAAATGGGTTTTTTACATTTTCTACAGAGATATGTTTGTGCAGACACACTGACTGGTTCTTTAAAAGAGTATAAAGGTAAGATGCAAAAGATTGAAAAGGGGGAGAGATAACCAAGATGAAAACAGAGGAGGAATGCATTAAGAAGGTTGCACTGTAGGAAGTGGGAGAGAAGAGCTACTATATTTTTGGCAGGGAATAGACCCCCTATTTTTTAAATATTTTATATAAGAGGGTAGATAGGGTAGAAGGTATAAGAGACAAAATTACAGAAAAGGAAGGTGAAAAAGAGTTTGTCACAGGATCAGACCTAGTCCACACCACCTCAGATAGTTCCACTGTCTGATGGTGTTGCAGTGGATGAACTCAGTGTTAAGGGGGCGATGCCCTGTGGTAAAATGTCTTTGACAGTGACCAAGGCAGCAAGTTTTGCACCCCTGAAGAACATCCTGGACAGATTATAAATGTCCCTATACTACCCGTTCTGACACATTCTCAACCAAGTCCCACGGCCCGCAGTTTGTGTGGTTTGTAAAGCTGCATTGTGCCAGGTTGCCTACATGATTAGCGCAATTGCCCCATCCCTTTGAAGATGTCCCTTGATAGGTAAAGTGTGAATGTCTTATGACCAGGGAGGAACATGGTTGGGCTGCTCCTAGTGATACTGGATCTGTTGATAAAAGGGCATAAATGGGTGAGAAAGAAAACAAAATGAAATACAAAGTAATGCATACTTAAAATAAGAAAGCGAGAGTGGGGAGACAGAGAAAGAGAGTTAAACAAGAAATGTGGACAATAAATTGATTCCTAATATAATGCATCACTGCAATCTTTATTAACAGTGATTTCTTATTTTTAATATTTTTTTTATTCAGAAAAAAATGGCAAATGGTGCTGTAAACCTGAAAACCGGCAGTTTTACAATATCAAGTGGTTTTGATTTCTACATTTGCAGTCTGCTGATACTAAGGAATTAGGCTGGTACAACATAAGAAATGATAATACATTTTAAATATCTTGATGATCTGGATTGTGCTGCAGTTGTGTATTGAAACCTCATTATGTCTTGTGTTATATCAAATATGCATTTCTTCTTGATTTATACTTATCAAAATAAAACAAAAATGTAGTTATTATTCAAACTTATGTGGAGTGACACTTTCTAATTTCACAATCTTGTATACCTCTCCACTGTCCAGATTTTCTCAGAATGTTCAGATTTGTGCTTCATACTATTGGTCTATTCCTCATAAACTGTGTGATTTTCTAGAAAATTATTGAGGATTGAATTAACTAAATAATGACAGACAAGTGAATTTCAGACTTCATATCCTTCAGAAAATGTGCAGTAAAGTAAGACTGTTGTTCTAGCAACTTTTTAACTTTATAAGAGCATTATCTAAATTCTGTCCCTGATTTTGATTCTTTGCCACTATTATTTTTGACTTTGCCTAAATTTCATGTGCTAATAGGTTGAGAGGTATGCAATCATATTTACATACTCACAAGCATCTTCAGCCAGTCTCTTAAGACATCCTTGTTCCTGTAATTGATTATTATTGGCAGCACAGTGGTGCAGCAGTTAACGTTGTCGCCTCACAGCAAGAGGTTTTCCGATTCGATTCTCAGCTGGGGTGCCTCCTGTGTAGAGTTTGCATGTTCTCCCTGTGTTCGTGTGGGTTTCCTCCGGGTACTCCGGTTTCCTCCCACATCCCAAAGACATGCATCTGGAGCGTTTCTCCCCAGGCCACCACTGAAAACAGGGTCTGTGGAACCTAGTCGGACATTCCCAGTTAATAAATAAATAAATTATTTGTAATCTCCTCTTCTGCATATAGAAGAAGTAGAGGATTGTTCCTTTCCTATGATAGATCGGAGTTCAAATCTTTCTTATGCAATTGTGTTTATTAATCAGCAAAGCACACAATTTATTCTTGTACTTGTACTGAATCTGAATCCTTATTGTGTATGAATTTGTACTGAATTTATCTCTCTTGTATTCCTATATTTACAAAGCAGCAAAGCAGGAAAGCACTGCTTTTCTTAAAGTATTTCTACTGACTCTATCAATAATACTATATATATTTCTCATTTACTACAAGTTGAAGTCCAGTGATATTCTAACTTCCTTCAAATTGTTAAATTTGAAGCTTGTATAAGCTTGTCTCCTTTGTGGGAGGGCTACTTTCTTCAACCTTTGCAAATATTTCCATTGAAATTATTGCTTTACCTTATTCCCTGTTGTGCTGGTCATTCTGTTGTTACTTTAACCCCCTTTGTTACAGTGCTGGTCATTCTGTTGCTACTTTAACCCTCACTCCTCTCAGCCTAGGGTATGATGGTTGAGGTCAGCCATCTTGTACATGTAATTAATATTTTGGAAGAAATTACTATCTTATAAAATTAGCATATTACTAAATGCATTGTGGCTTACATAAACCAAGGCATTTCCTTTAAAACTTGCCTGCTTGGAGTACAAATAATGCAATGCAAATATATTTTTATCTGTTTGTGTCTAAATATAGGACTACTTTAGATCAATGAAATGCCACTTACCTGTTAACCCATATCACTGTGAAGAAAACAGAGAAAGCACAAACATACTGATGTCCCAAAACACTGACTAACCACTAAAGGTAAGAAACCACTTGGCCATCCTGTTGAACTTTGCTCCATACCCCCACGGTAGTGCGATTTCAGAGTTGGTATATTTAGTTAGGGGAGTGTGGAGGGCACAGCCCCCCACATCATTGGGTTTGGTTTTCTTCCATTTACTTTGTGTTGAATGGCCAACTGGTCTAATTACCTGGAGTAGTTAGTCAGTGTTCCTGGACATCGGTGTGTTGGTGCTGTCACTGTTTTTGTCTCGGTGATATGGGTTTCGGTAAGTGTCATTTTGTTGATCTAAAGTAAACCCGTAAACACAGAAACACATATACATGCATATATATGTATATGTGTATATATATATATATATATATATATATATATATATATATATATATATATGTACATTTATATGTATAGTTGTACATATCTACACTTTTGTATATGTGTACTTAAAATATATTCAAAAGGTTGTAAACCCACCCTCTGGGGTGTGACATCACCATAACCAAGCATAGCTACCATATAGGTCCATTAAGGGATTCCCTTCAAAACATTGAATGGTCATAACATCGAAGTTCAGAACATTGCCTCCCTGAAACCGCCATGTGGGGGACTCCCACCCCTGTAAATTAAATATACCAACTCCGTGATTGCACTACAGTGGGGAAAATGTTAATACCCCATTGAGTACGATCTCGGAGTTGTTATATTTAATTTATGGGGGTGTGGGGGTGTGGGGGTGCAGGGGAGCTTGCACCCCTACAGAAACATAGTACAAAGTGCGTTTACTACTTTGGTGTTGTTTTAGGTTGAGGGGATGTTATTTATATGTGAGTTGTAGTTTTGAAGTTGTGATGCAAAGTTTCAGTGTTATGAAATTAGATGTTATGAGTTTTAGATGTTATGGGTTTTAAATGTTATGGTCTTAAATGTTTTGAGGTTCGATGTTATGAACTTTAGATGTTTTGAAGGGAATCCACATTAAGTATGAAACTGCTATTATTTGAAAGTTTGGTTTTATCAAACTGTTTTGTCACATAAGTATGTTTTTTAAAGGACTAGCTTTACATTTTTTTTTTTTGCTATGGCAAAAGAAAGTTGGTTATTAAATCATTACTTTTTCATGTACTTATTTGTGTTTTACTCTGTGCAGTAACGTTGTACATTTTATTTGTACAATTGACTGTAATTTCATGCATTACTCATTTTTATAAGCAGGCCTATCTAAGTATTGCATCAGTAAATAATGTTTTGTTTCACTTTACTTTATAACTAAATCTTCATTTTGGTGTCAATTTGGTTTAAATAGAAACCACTGAGTGTTTTCAGATTTTAAGATGTGTCACTGAATACATGACAGGCATGCAGTAGGCTTCATGTTTTTGCAACCTAAATGTTGCTGACATCATTTCTGCTTCTTAATGCATAGATAAATCTGAAATATATTAGGCTTGTTTGAGCATTCCCAAGGCCAGCTCAGTTCAGATTAGTGCAGCTTGTTCATGGCTATTTCAGGTCTTGTTATGAGAATCCTTTGACTTACACACTCACATATCACTGCAAGTAATAGACAGAAGCATAACTCAGCCTAGTTTGCATAAAACTGCATACATGAGTCTGATTTTATGAGATTCATTTTTATTGCTATCATATTTAGGTGTAATGGGGAAAATACAAAGTTTACCAATTAAGATGAAAATAGCAATAAGGTTATAAATTATTAGCAAACAGTATATATTGAATTTATGCTACAGTTATTACTAGGAGACTGGGTTTCTCTTTTAAGTGAAAGTCAGATGCAGTTGATTCATGTTAATAGTGATGACATGAATGTTACTTATAATGGAATTCAAGACAATAGCACTGGAAAAATATGGGGAAGTACTAGTGATGTTAATATGAAAAATACTTGTTTGCAATACTTTTTTGCATTTTACATTATGTTTACAGGACATTAGAGCATAATTTGAAGTGAAGTCTGATGTACTGCATTTCTGTCAATGTATTGTGTTGTCAGAATAAATGCTGTTTTATTGTACGATTTTTGACTGTAACATAAATGAAGAATCATGGCAGTATACATAGAGATGAGAGGTGGGGGAAGGATTTCAATTTTGTTAGCAATGGCATAAGATGGCAGTGTAATGATAAGTGCTTGCAATTATACTATGTGTTTTTGCATGATTCTGTACAAGATAATACAATGCAATTTTAAATGGGTGAAGTTGGATTTACAGTATGTGTATATGAATGCGGGTTTGCATCACATTAAATGTTTTTTGTACTTAAATCCTTGATTTATTTCTGATGAAAGCAGGCATGCTTTCATTCCTGTGTTGGTTTCGTGATGAGTAGATCAAGCTTCAGTATTTTATTGTGGAATGTTGTCTTAGTTAAATGAATGCTGTAGCATCAGAGATACAGAAAAAAGTTAATTTTAGCTATGAGGAGAAATATTTCCTCATGGCAGCCTTTACGACATATGGAAATGCCTTTTTGGAAAAGGGGGACCCAAACAATTTGAGAATGCAAAGGCTTGGAACCAGGTGGTTATGTGTATTAATGCTGTTGTTGGAAAGAAGTGCACATTAACACTGCACAAGAAGAGGGACAACATATGGTAGCATGGGCCAGACCAGTGGCAAGGCAGAATGTACATGCCCATAGTACTACTGGGGAGGGGGGGGCTTTGACACTTTAAATACTGATGAGGTATTACTATTCTCCATTAAGGTGGACTGCTATGAAACAGATGATGATGGCTTGGGCATAATCAGACGTGGAGTAGATACTAGCTATTACCCATGTCTGCAGCATCAACAGACATATGCTCAGGAAGGTTGGTTTAATCAATATAATGTGTTTACTTAGAGAAATGACTGCTCCAGAGAAATGCTTGCATATAACACAGCACTTACTATTAACATTTGAACCTTCCCCTTCTGCACATAATGACATTAAACAGAGTGTGCATTGTAAATGGCACCTTCAACAGTTTACACAGCATACAGTAGTGTACAGCAGTATCTGAGTAGTAATGTAGTGAATGAATTCTTTACATGGTTAGCAGCAGACATGAGCAGACAACCTATACAGTAAATTTATAAGATAACATCAGCAGAAATGTCTGATGATGACAAGAATATAGTTATATTTATGAGACAGCTAGAGGAAAGTGGCAACCAGCTATCAAGTTTATGGCAGGATAACACACCCCACAACATGGTAATAGTTCTGTAGGAAGTGATACTCGACCACAAAGGCAAATACATTTTGACATTACACTGCAGGTTGCAGAGACAGAAAGCCCATCAGTCTCAACACCAGTGTCTCTAGACACTCACGAATACTTTCTGGATAATGGCAAAAATTCAGAGGTAGCAGTGTCCACTGTGACACCTTTACAAGTGGGTACACATTTCAGGCTTATGTCATAGCTACTTCAGGAAACATGTAATGCATTAGTTGTTCAGCAGCAAATGTGCATGATATTGTTAAGGTTCAGTGCACTGCCACAGAGTCACCTATAAATGTTCACAGTCCTCCAGGGATACAAAACAATTTGGAGTATTACATGAAATGGTAACACCATGATCACATTAATATGTGGTATGTTGGCACACAAAATATCCATTGCCACCTCCATTCATAAATTAGTAAGGACTTACCCGACTAAATAGGAATTATTGTTGAAAAGGAAAAAGGACAAGGTACTGTATGATCATGTGGGGACATATCACATTACATTACAAGTGCTAATTAAGAAGGTAGTAGAAATAGGATGGGGAAATAATCACAGCAAAATTCATGCAGACCATGGTAGTGTGCATCTACACATAGCAGAACCTCTCATTCCATATGTCATTCCTGCAGAACTGTAAGATCAGTGTCTGTAGGATCACTTGCATAAAGTAGGTCATGTTATTGCAGCAAGTCACCATCCACTCACATGACAACCACTTCTTGAGATCACATGCACTTTCACCCACTGTAAGTTTAGGAGATGTCCTGTATGACACATCTGACCTTGACCTGCATTGACTCGGACTAGACATTTCAGGTACCTAAAGTATGAAATAAGGCATTTGACTACTAAGCCTTTCAGTAGGGTCTATATTAGATCAACCAACGCTTAAAAAAGTGAACGCTGATTGATCAAACCTATGTAAGTGAAAGCTTAAAATATCAAAGCAGCAGAAACCCGAATTTTTTCCTAGGGAAAGAATTTGGTTGTCCATTTCTGTTGCTTCAGTATTTTCAGTGCTGTGGTGGAAAGTTACGGGTCAGGTTCAGGTAATTGTGTGATTGTGTGGATGTTAGTGTTAGGGCGGGTTAGGTGAGTTAGGGTTAGGGCGTGGATTAGGTATGTATGCAATTGTGTGGACGTGAGGGTTAGGGTGGGTTAGGTGAGTTAGGGTTAGGGAGCGGGTGAGGTGAGTGTGCGATAATGACAGACCTTAGGGTTAGGGTTTGGGTTACGGTAAGTGGATAGTTAGTGGTGTGTGTATAGTTTAGTGTAGGGTTAGGCGTCAGATTTTAGGTGTATGTGTGTGGATTGCTGTTTGTTTGGTGTGCTAGTGTTGTGTGTATGTATTTTGGATCAGCGATTTTTTTTTCCCTGGGAAAAAAAATTGCTGTTCTGACAGTTCAAGATTGTAAGCTTTCGCTTACATGAGTTCGATCAATCAGCGTTAGCTTTTTTAAGCATTTGCTGATCTAAGATAGACCCTTTCAATACACGTATGTGAATGTTTATCTTTAAATGCAATGTTTAAAATAATAACTGAAGAATAAGTGTATGGGCAATGTAACCCTGTATACGAAATGCCAATAATAGTAATATGAAAATGCAAAGATGACCAAAGAAACACAGCAGAACTGACAAACTCTGTAAAAAGAAAATGAGTTTAATAAAACAGATAAACAGGTAAGGGCTTTCTCAACAAAAAGGTGCTTATTCAGACTATAAATAATGCAAAACACACACAAGTTAAATAGTAAAGTTAAAGTTAAAATACATTATAACCAATGAAAAACACAGGTCATCAGAAATGTCTAATCAAAACTAAAATGCCTAACTGCTTCATCAAATCAAATTCTTAGAGTTCAAGACAGGTTTTAAAGACACCCTGCTGTTCAGACCCAGTGACGTATCTGCTTAGAGCTAAATGATCCAATTAAGCTCCCTCTTTTCTGTCTGATTTCTGAAGTCACCTAGATTTATATCACATCTAACTATTTCACTGACCATAGAAGTAAAAATATGAGAGCTGTCATTGCTCAAAACATGCTTAGAAAGGGCATTCCTATTGTCACCAATCCGTATGTTATGCAAATGTTCCCTAATCCATTCAAAAAATAAATGATTAGTCTTGCCAGCATAAAAACTTGTACAAGATTTACTTGTAGCAAGATAAATCACATCTGGGGTACGGCAGTCAGCTGTAACATTGATCCTAAAATCAACCCCCGTGTTAGGATGAGCAAACATATTAGAAGTATTGATATAGCTACAAAAATTACATCTGCTGCACTGTCGTGTACCAGGAGTCCCTACAATATGTTTCTGAGGTGTATGGTTAGTCCTATAGCATAACTGTTGTTTCAATGACTTCTTGTTCCCATACCTAAAACATGGCCTATTCCCTACCAAGTCCTTAGTGCAGTCGGTCATCAGTCTGTAAAATAGACCAGTTGGATTCAATAACTTTATGCACAGCTCCTATATTGCTGTCGTAGAAAAGTATAAGGGGAATGCTCCTGCCCTGCAATGCCCCTGATTCATTCAATGGATCAATATGTGGAGGACCTATATTCTCAATATCATTAGAAAAATACGGTCTCGTTTTGTTGGATCTAAGCTCTACCACATCATTTACCATATTTTACACCTCTCTAGGTCTATAGCCTCTAGCCCTACAGTCATCACTCAACCGTGACAAATACCATTGAAATTTAACTTCAGAGTTGTTTAATCCAGAGATCCACATAGCCTGTCCTTTAAGAACATTCTTATAAAATGAGGAGGGAGCATGCTATGTCATTGCAACAATGTATTTCTCATAAAAGGTTTCCTATACAGTTCTGTAATAAATGATCCACTCATGTCCTTGGAAATATGTACATCCAGGAAATCAATGGATTCACTTGAATAACAACATGTAAATTCTAGAAAAGTAGTGGTGATGTACAGATATGCCATAAATTGATTTAGCTGCTACAGAGTACCCTTCCATAGCAGATATATATCATCAACAAGCTTTCTGTAGAAGGTGATGTGTGCCTCATATTCATTTCCTTTCAATAAATATTCATGTTCTCAAAATGCTAGAACCACATCGGCATAGCTATTGGAACAAGATGTTCCCATAGCCACACCAGTTATCTGTAGGTAGAAACATTCCTCAAAAATGAATTTGTTATTATACAGTTCTAATTCCAGAAACAAACAAATTAAATTAATCTGCTTAATATCATAGGTGCTATACTTACTAAGAAAAGCCTTGGTCATTTCTATGCCCTGTGAATTGGGAATCACTGCAAATAGTGAATCAACATGGAGAGTGACCATATAACAGTCTTTCGAAATAAACTACTTACTCATATAACCATACAGGTCTTGTAAAAAATGTTTTATATCCTTGAGAACTATTCTCACATTATCCAAGACTTATTGGGTTCCTATTACGTGATTGAAGATGCATTCTGTCGAATGCGTCTTGATCGACTGTAAAAGAATGAAAAGGCAAAATAGCGAAGCGGCTTTTAAGTGAATTCTTTCCCTGGGAAAGAATTTGCTTGGCCGCTTCCGTTACTTTGCCATTTTCAGCACTGTAGTGCGATCTTGGAGTTGGTATATTTAAGTAGGAGGGGTGTGGGGGGCACAGCCCCCCCAAGTCGGGGATTGTGGGGGGTGAAGCCCCCCACTTTATGTACTGTTTTAAAGTTTTTTTTTGTTTGCTTGTTTTTTTTTGTTTTTTTTTGGAACAGCAATTTTTTTCCCTTGGAAAAAAAATTGCTGTTCTGGTGTTCGAAATTGTAAGCTTTTGCTTACATGGGGTCGATTAATCATCGTTCACTTTTTTAAGCATTCGAAAATGTAACATAGACCCGTCTGATCTTAATTGTTTCTCTACATATATTGAAAAAAGCTGTGTGAGCCACCCTTTCCCAGATACTATGGGCCTAAAATGAGGTTTGTGTGGATTTTTATGTATCTTGGGCAAACCCAGAAATAAAGGAATGATAGGTTGTTCAACTGCTAAATAATGAGAAAATTCCAATGGTATCAAGTGACTACATAAGCAATCTTGTATGACAGAAGAAACAGAATTTTTTAAAGACATAATCCAGTCTTGAGTAATTCTTTCCTAAACTGCATGATGAGCTAACATCCTATTAATAGTGTCTCTGTAATATGGATAAATGATTACAATTGCACATCCCTTATCAGCAAATTTGATAACAAGATTTCTATCATTGGTTATAATGTATTTTAACTTTAGTGTATGATTTGTGTGTGTTGTTCATTATATATGGTCTGAAGAAGCACATTTTTGGTAAGAAAGCACTTGCCTGTTTATCTGTTTTATTAAACTCATTTTGTTTTATAGAGCTTGTCAGTTCTGTTGTGTTTCTGAGGTCATCCTTGCCTTTTCATATTTTTATCACTCATTTTGTTTGACAATGCAGTTCATTCTTCATGGGGTTTTTGATTTTACCAATAATAGTAAAACTTACAATTACAGAAAATAATCGGGAAACAAAGGTATAAGTCATATCAATCAAACTGCACTGTTTATCACAATTAAGGACCTATCCATTATCAAGTATATCAGATCAACAATGGTAAACTGACAATTATCTACAACATAAAGCAAATAATGCACCTTATTAAGAGAATAACATATATACACCCCCACCCCCAAAAAAAGATCACATGTGTCCTGCTCTCTATATTAGAATTGCTGGCAATTCACCCTCAGCATTGCACAATGATTTTTATTTCTGAGGACAAAACTAGGTGTGTATGGCATAATGAATCAATCTGTTTAAGAGAAAACAAAATTCATTTCCAACATGCCTAATTAATATAAAACTAAGTAAACACTGCATAATAAAATAAGCACAAGATGCATTTTGCATTCCAGTGCAAGGTAAGAACTCATGGTGTATGCAAGTTTAGAAACTGTAATACTATTTGGCATAATATAAGACGTCAGCTACTGAAATGACATTTTTTTCAATAAATTTACTATTTCAGCAGATTCAGTACTTGTATATTTAAATACAGTCCCTAAGCAAAATTTCTTCTGGAAAAGAGTTAAACATGTGAATATTCCTTATATGATGCCTTATAACATCACTGAACTGGTGTGAGTAAGCAGTCAGACATAAATTCTATAAACAATAATATGACTATGTGTTCTGGAAAAAAAAATATTTAAGAGGGAATGTGATGAACAGTGACAGTAGACCGTGCACAACACATCATATCTCACACACAGCACTACATGCATCAGTTATACTTTATGTATTTTTATAAGAAAGGAAACACTAACCTGAATGTCTCGGTCCATAGTTCTGGACTACACCCTGTAACGTTACCTGTGCAGCCATATGCCATGCGTGTGTATTGCATGGGTCCCATACTACTGCATCTAACTGTTCACCATTAGCCATAGTAGGACTGGAACTTGAATCTGCAGTGAACACATGGGTTACTTCACAACCAGACTTGTGCATGATCATGCTGTGCAGAGTGCAACATGCAGTAAACATTCTGCAAGTAATTTGCAGGTCATTCTGAATGGCATCTCCAGATTCATCCAGGCATCTGAAATTGTCTTTTAGCATCCCAAATACTCTCTCAATGACAATATGAGTTTGGGGCAAGGCTGTGTCAAAATTACCTTCTTCTAATGGAGATAAACAGGAAGAAGGCCAGAACACAGAAATTAGTGAATAAATATGAGACTATTAAGCATCAATCACATTTGTGAAGTATGGTTTTACAAGAAAAAGTGGTTCAGAAAGTTTAGACATTTGTTGACTTTGTTAAATTTGTGGTGGGACTGAAAGGCATGCATTCCATTTAATGTTATCAATGTTTGGAAGGACATTAAAAGAAAAAAGAAAGTGAAAAAGAATAACTGTAAGCAAAACAATTTTTTGTTCTTAACAGTATTTTTATAAAACTGCTCATGATATACGTTGCATGTTATAAGCTGTAAAGTAATTTCAGTGATTATTGTATACGTTAATGATAGTGAAGTAAATAATTGCATTTTTTTAGTTTTAAGAAATGAAGGCATTGTAATGTGAAAAGAGAAGAAAGGCTGGTCAAAAGCATGTTCAAGTTAATATGCTGTAATCTTGGGATGTTGTGATAGGGAATGGAGTATAAAAGTGCACTGATTATAATATATGTAGAACTGAGATTTTATTTATTTATTTATTTTACATTTGTTTACCGGGCTAGTCCAACTGGATACATTTCCATTTTCAGAAGAGGCCCGGGTAGAAAAGCTCCACATAGAAACAAACAAACACAGATAAATTATCTACAAATGCAAAGAAAGGAGGTAGAAACTACCAGGCAAGAACATGATTCTAAACTACATTACACTAATCATGCATATATACTAGGAAGGACATCACCCTCATTTCTATCGCAGAATACAAGATAGAAGAGTTCTGTTACTGTAAAACATTTATGGAAATATACAGTACATTCAGCAATTAATTTCACATCCAAAGTTATTTAATAATTTGTAACAGTTACTACTTGCAAAGGTGCTTTTGATATAAGCTTCCCAAGGGGTAAGCAGCCGAGAATAATGAAAGAAGGTAGTATAAAAGAATAATTAGTGGAATCACAAGATTAGTCAGGATTGATGCATGGGCATAACCAGTGTGTTTTAAGATGTTTTTTAAGCTTTTGTTTAAAGAGGAAGGGGGAGGGTATAGAAGTTAGAGTAGTAGGTAGAAGATTCCAATATTTACCTATGGTATTGGAGAATAGGGAGTCACCAGCGATGTTGTTAGACTTAGTTAACCTCACAAGAAGTTTGCTTGAAGAGCGTAAGGAATTTAGGTTAGTATAAGGGGTGATAAGGTTAGAAAGTATAGGTGTGTTATTAGGTTGGTGAAATATCCTATGGACAAAGGTGAGTTGGGAAAGTGTCAGCATGTTTCTTAGTTCAAGCCAGTTTAGTTGCTGTAGGCTCTGACAGTGGTGAGTTCTAAATGGGTTCCCAGTAGCAAATCTGGCAATGCTATTGTATGTGTTAGCTAGTTTAGTGAGATTATTTTTCTTTAGGTTAGTGTATATGGGTGAAGCGCAGAGAAGAGTAGAAACAAGATGAGAGTGAGCAAGTGTAGTTTTGGCTGTTGGAGTTAAGAAGGTTTTAATTCTGTAGAAGCAGCCCAGTTTTCTATTAATGGTTTTAACAGTGTTATTAATGTGATTATCAAAGGTGAGGTTATTGTTGATTGTGATACCTAACAGCTTGGTGGTAGAATCAGGGGATATATTGGTGTCATTATTGGATACGATAGAGAATTATATGGGAGAGAACTTACTATTAGGCCTAAAGAGCAGGAGTTTGTTTTTTAGCATTCAAAAGGAGGCAATGTTTCAAGAACCATGCCTCAACTGTGTTAAATACATTCTGTGTTAGTGTTCAGATGTGGTTTTAGCAGAACATACAAGTGTAGAATCATCTGCATATTGTATGCATGTAGCTTGAGGTATTGCTACATGTAGGTCATTTATGAATAAAGAGAAGAGAAGAGGTCCTAGAATGGCGCCCTGAGGGACAGCAAGAGAGACTGGCAGAAGGGATGAAAGTTTGTTTTCCCAAAGAACTGCCTGTTCCCTGTTTCTGAGGTAGGAAGTGAACCAGTGAACAGCCTTGGAGTCTAGAGAAAGAGATTCTAGGGTTTTTATGAACAGGAGGTGGTTTACCATATCAAAGGCTTTTGACAGGTCTATAAAGAGTGCTGATGACAGGATATTGTTGTTGCGGTTTCTACTGATGTAATCAGTAAAGGATAGGAGAGCTGTGATGGAACTATGAAATGGCCTAAACCCATGCTGGCAGTTAGCTAGTAAGTTATGTTGAGATGTTTTCTCTTACTTTAGTATACCTGAATTTCTGAATTAATGCTCTCAGCTAAATCTAATAACAAGTTTCTTGTGTAAGCATGCATGATATAAAAATAATAGAACACAATAAATGTAATGAAAATGTTTCCTTTAGCAAATAAATGTTCAGTGTGAGTTGAGAAGTCCGTAGATGAGAGCAGCTGTGCATTTTATTCTTATGTTTCCATGGAAGCAAACAAACTACATTTCCAGGCAAGAAATCTCAAGAGCTCTGGAGATTGTTTATTGAGAGAAACCTAAGATTAAAACATACAAGGGCAAGCAGATTAGAAAAAATAAAGTTTGACATTTTTGGAAATGATTAAGAGATAGTCATTTTCCTCATACCTAAATACACCAATGCATTCACTAAAAGAGTATAATTTAGTTTTAGTTAATGAATGGCAGTGCTCTTTTTCTTAAGGCTAAAAATTAAAGATTTCTGAAAGCATACAAGCTGTTTTTCACATCTGACAGGGGAGTAAAGATAAGAAAAGAGCAGACATTAATTAGTTTAGGTAGGAACACTGTCTGTAACATGTGACTTAGCATAGATAACTTTAATTTTAGTCTAGGTAATACCTGAGGGTGCAGCTGTCACTTTGGGAAATGTTTCCTATCAAGTGGGTCAAACATCATTATTTGAAGTGTGTGCATACTTTTGTGTATTTGTTTTAAGTTAATAGATTATGGGAGTTGTTAGGCTGTCTCTTTTTTTATTTTGTATTAATGTATTTATTTATTTATTTTGTTGAAGGTTTTTATTAAAGCAAAAGCTCTTAGAAAATAAAGCATTGGCTTAAATGGAGATGAGAAAAAAACAATTGTGCAAAGTATCATCAGCAGGCCAAACATAACACAAAAGCTGTAATTATTCATTTTAAAAATCTGACATATAAAATTGGAGGGCTTAATAATTTCTTATCATAATGGCTACACTATACATGTTAATTTGGAATGTAAATGGTCTCACAGTAATAGACTAAAATATAAGAATATTAAATTATATTAAGAGTGCAAATAGAATGTTACAGGAGACAAGTTTGGAAAGAAATGAACATGTGAATTTGATAAAAAAAGGCTTTCAGGATGGATATTCAACAGAATATCAGGGACAAAGGAAAAGGAGAATTCATATACTAATTGCTAGAGGAGCTTCAATAGTGATAGAAGAGGAAAGAAAGATAATGGTAGATTTCTGGTAATAAGGGGCTACTAGCAAGGGAGGAGGATCAGACTGGTAGGTATTTATATTCTACCTAAAACTTCTATTATGGAGCTTAAGAAAAGTTTGGGAGAAATAATCAGCTTTTATCAAGAATTCTAACTTATAGGTGGAAGTGAAACTTGATTTGCAACAGTGAGGATGTATCAGGAAGACCTACAGTAGTAAGGAAAATATAATTAAAAAGGGTAGCTTTCTGAAGAAATTTATAAAAATATTTGGTACGAAAAACATGAATTCAGTAGCAGGAACTCAGAAATAATTTACATATTTTTCTCCAAGGTACAATAATTGGGCTAGACTAGACAGAAATTGCACAAGGACATATGCATTTAATTGAAAGCTTTGACAACTCTCAATAACTATTTCAGATCATGCATCATAGGTTCATAGGTTCATTGGTAGGTACTAGGCTATTGGCCCTATGGCCAAAAAGGTACCCTGACTTTCGCTACCTAAGAAAATTATTTTCCTGTGCTCCTGTTGAGCAGAGCCACAGAAGTGATCCCCTGGGTGAGTTTCCTATTTCCCATCCAATCATCAAGATTTTTCTTGAAGAGTGATAATGAGAAGCTCTGTTTGACATAGATAGGTAGTCTATTCCAGTGTATGGGAAGTCTCTGGGACAGGAATCTATCCCTACAGCATATTCTGTTTATTGTGGTGACAAGGTTTAGGTCCCTACAGCATGTAGCTCAGAGGGATAGGGATTTCTTTAAGTGGAGCATGTCCAACAGCTCTGGGTTTGACATAGCTTTGTATGTAAAGCAGAGATCGCCTCTGAGTAGGTGATATGCGACAGAGTAAAGCTGGAGATTTTTGAGACAGTCTGCATATGTCATCTGTTTGAGGCCAGTAATGCTCTTTGTGAAGTATTTCTGTGGCCTTTCCAGTTGTAGATGTCTTGTGAGGTACATACCAAAAGGGTATCAGCAACAACTAAGAAAAAATGCAGGGTAATGAAGTAAAAATGAGACACTGCTACATTCCCACCTATCTGTGAAAAGAAATGAATTTAAGGAAATGGAATTTTTTTGAGAGTTATTAGGGGAAGATAGAAATTTCTTCAGAAGTTATATGTAGTGAGTGGAATAAAAGGAAAGTGGAGTTTATAAAGTATGTTGAAATAAAAGAAAAAGATATATGGTTAAGAAGTAACAATAATCATCTAAAGAGGCTGACAAAGGATAAAGTATTGCTGAATAACAGGAATCTCACAAAACAAGAGGTGCAACTGCAGAATGCCAAAGAGAAAATAGGTGGCATGTTATAAACTGCATGAGTTTAGAAACAATGCTGTTAAGCAACTTTTTTTACAACATTGGAACACAAAAATGATTAGCACAGTGACTTAGGAAACAGAAAGTAGAAAGGGTTGTTACCAAACTTAGGGAGTCTATAACGGGAAAATAACCAGAGATCTTCTAGAGCTATTATTGATATTTCAGAAATTTTATGAAAACTTGTACAAAGCAGAGAAATGTGGAAATCAAAAAAGAGCACAAATGGAAATATTTATGAAAAAGTTAAGTGTGTTAAGGGGAAAGGAAGATGAGAATCAACAATTAACAGTTAAGATAGGAGGAGGAGGAGGAGATGAGAAAATGGTAAATTATAATAAATCTTCAGGAAAGTCTCTGGAAATAGATGACATTCCTATGAATGTTTGGAAACTAGGATGGAAGAAAATGCTAAATGATGAGTTTAGTTTAACAGCATTAGAATAATGAGTTTTGTTTAACAGTATTTTAAAAGGAGGGGCAGCAGCAACATCTTGGAAGAAAGCTGTGGTGTTTGTAATAGCTAAGAACAGTAAATCCCCATCAGACCCAGCCTTGTATCAACCCATTTCAATGTTAAACCATGGTTATAACATGTTTATATTCACAATAGGTAAATGAATAGCAAAGGGATTGCCATAATTGTTAGATATGGATCAATGTGTTTTGAGGAGAGGAAAGAAAATGTGATGGCATTAATGGAACAGTAGTGATCCAGACTAAAGCAGAATGTAAGAAAGTACCACTATTTGTGGTGGCTCTTCATGTTGAGAAAGCATTTGTCAGAGTAAGATGGGATTTTATGAGTAGGGCAATGGAAACATTTGCATTTCCTGATACAATAAGGTTAGTTAGGGAAATTTATGAAGGATCAAAGGCAAAATCAAAAGTGGGAGGGTTCCTCTCTGATAAGTTCTGTCTGAACACAGGAACCAGGCAGGAGCATCCTCCTTCTCCATTGTTATTTGCATTATATTTAGAGCCATTGGCAAAGAAAATAAGGGACTCAGACAAATCAAGGATACAAGAATTATGTTAGCAAGAAAACTTGGCTTTATTTGCAGACAAATATTGTTTTTGTATCTGATAAAACCAGACAAGAACATCTCAATGTTGTGGGACATAAAACCAGAGAAGGTCATCTCAGTGATGTGGAACATTTTGAGAGTTTCAAGTCTTTTTGAGATATACAATGAATGAAGATAAAAAAGGCTAAAGCTATAAACTATGTATTCATACATAAACTAGTTCAGCAATACCCATATTTATTTATATGGAAAGAATACAATTAAATATTTAGGAGTATGGATTAAAATTATTCTGTTAAGGCAGCTTAGGATATGTGGGAAAAGACTAAAGAAAAGATAATAAAAAACTGGGAAACTGGGCAATCTTGTTTTAAGATATGGATAGCAAAATGCAAGCAGTGAAAATATTTAGTCTCTTTAGTTTTATATACAGGTCAGGCTTATTTGTTTCAACCACAGTAGAAGTTGTGGGCAGCAACTAATAAAGAGTTTAAAGATTTTTATCTTAGAGGGGAAAAGGACAGGAGTCAAGTCTAACAAGTTGATCCTTCCAACAGAACAAGGTAGTTGAGGATTACCTGATATGAGTGGATATTTTAGTGAAACACAGTTTAGGTGCATATACATATCAGAAGCAGAAAGCTATCATTCAAAGCTGAAAAGCATGATGATGAAGCAGAAGGATTGTCACGAAATAAGGATAGAGTGGTTTATTGGATGCAGATGTGTAAAGAGAATAACAACAGCCAAACAGAATGTTATATTTATAAAGTAGCAGAAAATATTCTAAGAACTAAGCCAACATGATTATGGAAAAGGGAGATTTTGCCAATAGAAATAAATACAGTTAGAGGTACGGATAAGGGGCAGAAGGGGGCAGAAATTTACTCAAGTAAGCTGCAAAAGGAACTAAGATGTTGTGAACAAATAATTAGAGAGTGAAAGGTAATAGAATGGGAAGAAGCCAAGAAGACATTTAGACTGCTTGCTAGAGACTGCCTTCCCTATCAGGGGTTGATATCAGAGTATAGGCAAAGAGAATGGGCTGGGCAATCATAAGTGAAATATCTGTTCTGGTAGACTTTATAGCTGATTCTAGAGCAGGATCTGCTGTTACAAAATGGATAAGTTGTATGACATATAAAATATTGCATCATAACTACAGGAATGAATCAGAGTGAGTTAGAAAAGATTGTAAAGAGAAACCTGATAAGCAATACACAAGGAAATAATCAGACAACATATAAATGGGAGGACATATGTATGGATTTATCCAAAACCTTCAACATCACAACATCATCTCTGAAACAGCACAGGATGAGATGTTCATATGTAACAAAGTCTAGAAGATTCAGGATTTTTGCTTGGAAGTGTTTGCATATGTATTTTTACACCACAAGCAAACGCCAAAGAACTTTCCTCATGGAAATGGCAAATGTTAAAGTTATGATAGGAAAGAAAGAGGTAATTTGGAACATGTGTTTTAGGAATGTAATGAGTTGGTAGACTCTAAATATTCCATAAAGAGCACTCTATCAGAAATCCTGGGTTAGCAAATGAGTATAACAAAGGAAATTATTTTTGAGCTGGGATACAGGATCTGAATTTGCTAGAGATGCTAATGCCTTGTTTAATTTAATTCTTCTGGCTGTCAAAAAAGAATTACTAGAAAATGGAAATCAAAATCTAAAGCAACTGTAGTTGAAGTACTGAATATTGTAACAGAGATTTAAAAAACTGGAAGTGGGATCTTTAGAAAGGAGTAGGAGAAAACTACAAAGAAAAAAAGGGAATTGTGGGAGGAACACATACACCATACTATTTTAGAGGATTGAGGTTTAAAAGAAGGCAGGAATTGCTCAAGTTATGTAATGCTGGATTGATGATAATTATAAAAAAAGAATATGTGAGATGTATAACGTTTACAAAGAATATGTTAATATGGTTTGTTTTATTTTATATACATGTATGTTTGCCTGTGTCTTAAGTGATTATTCAGTACAGGTATTAAAAAATTTCTTCCACTGCCCCACTCAGATTTCTCACTGGTATCATGCATCACCTGAAAAAGAGATCCAAAGAAGAGAAAAGGAGGATGATAAAACAAAGGAAAAGTGGTTTATTATTAAGCAGTACACTTTACTATGAAACTGTAATTAAAATTTAAAAAATCTGCTTACCGACAAGATGACCACTGTGATTGTGAAAGAAACAATTTTTTGAGTAAATACCTACCTGAAAAAATGTCCTTATTTAAAAAAATAAAAATGTGTAGAGCATCTGAACCTAATTTGGGGCAAACGTGTTCAGACAAGATGGTGTGCATATATCCAGATCAGGGAAGAGAATTTTTTACAGCAGATATTTTACAATATTTGACAAAGACAAGGTAGGATTTTCACCAGGTCAGAAATTCAATGCCTCTTTGGTGATTGTTAATACTGGGAACATTAATAATAAAGTTTTTGTTTTCTTTTTTTGGAAAAATTGGTAGATAAATTGATATTGTTATTGTTTGTGAAACATGGTTTAAGAACAATGATTGGAAACTGCTTCTGTCAGGGTGTAAATGTTTTTACTTTAACAGACATTCTAAGAAAAAATCAGGTGGAGGCATTATTGTTGTCTATTGTGACACCAAGTAGTTTTGTTTGGTTAACTGGTTCTATTATAGTGCCATTAATGGAGTAGATAGAGTGAGGATGTGGTTTTACTTTGGATTTCCTGTTGGAGAAGATAATTAATTTTGTTTTGTTTGGGTTTGGGATGAGATGAAGTTCATTTAGGTAATTTTCCATATCTAGAAATGACTTTTGCAGTTTATCTTGGAGTTCTTGGGGTATGAGAGAAGAGCAAATAAGAGTAGCGTTGTCAGCATATTGAATGATAGAAGCAGATTTAGTGGCAGTGTTTAGACTATTTGTGAATATAATAAAAAGGAGTGAGCGAAGGATGGAAACCTGAGTAAACTCAATGGAGACTGGGAGGAGTGTGGAGAGTTTATTATCCCATTTAGTTACCTGCTGCTGATTAGTAAGGTAGCTAAAGAGCCATTTGGGAGCTGTAGAGTCAAGGTTGCAGGCGGTGGTGTACAATATCAAAAGCTTTGGACATGTCAATGAATATAGTGGAGACTAGTTGTCCTTTGTTTTTGAGGAAGTTGATGCAATTAGTGAAACTTATGAGGGCTGCAGAGGTACTGTGTTTTGGATGGAAGCCATGATGTGAACTAGATAAGAGATTATTTGTAGTGAGGTGGTCTAGCAACTGCTTATGGATACATTTCTCTAAGATTCTGGCTAGGGGGTGACAGAATGGAGACATATTGTTCTGTGATGGATCGATAATGGATGGATGGATGGATGGATGGATGGATGGATGGATGGATGGATGGATGGATGGATGTTTAAATAATACACAATACATTTTAACTAAAATCAATAAGAATCAAAAGATTAAACAATAAATAAAGAGAGAGACTGCATTATTATACATATTGTGTAATTAAATACAGAGGCCAATATGACATTGCACACTTTCTCAATATAGTTTACAAAGAAATTGACATGTCTAGTCTAATATTCATATATAATGTTACCATTTTTTGTCTCCTAGATAACACCTGGCTGCTGTGTGTCCCCAGCCCAGGCTTCCACACCTACTCTCTCCATCCTGATTTTTCCTGCACCAGGGTATGCAAATTGACCCTGCTTGATGACCACGAACCATACTCTAAACTTATTCCTGCTGTCTCATCCCTAAATCCAGGAATAGAACCTAACTTCTCTCTGAGCCTCAATCCCTCAAGGAAGGAAGAATCTCTCCATCTTAATTTTTCCTGCACCAGGGTATGTGAATGTGCCCTGCTTGATGACCACAAACAATAATCTATACTTATTCCTGCTGTCTCATCCCTAAATCCAGGAATAGAACCTAACTTCTCCCTGAGCCTCAATCCCTCACGGAAGCAAGAAAGTATGTGTTCTGCTACAAATGTCTGTAACTGTTATTTTGCATAAAATATTACCAGGTGTTTAAGCATGCCTTCTTGTCAGGATAGCCAGCAGCCTTACCCCTCATTACTCTTTAGCCTTCACACTTTCCCCCACTTGAATCCACCTTAGTTTTCTCCAAGCTTTTCCATTCCCACTCCCGGCCCTACTATCTCCATTGAGGAGCTACTGCTGCAATATAGGGTTTCCCCACTAGTTGGCACCCTTTTCCTAGTTCTACCTTCCTTTAACATTAATCCTATTGTCTTAGACCATAGCTCACAGGCATCTATTTTCTTTTCTAGCTTATACTGCAGTCCCACTCTACCTTTCCAAAGTCTTTGTTAATCAAGCTACTACTCTTCCCACTAGTACTACTATTCAGTTTCTTATCTCCTTACTTATCTCCATCCACACCCACTGACAGCAGTCAGCACTCCACGGATTGTTCTCATTCATCTTCTTCCTTACCTTGGCTCTACCTGCTCCATTCGCCCTGCGGGCTCACTCCGCTCCCCTACCCTATCCTCAATTCCAACTCAACCCCAGTACTCCTACTTTTATTCTCCCCTGACCCCACCCTCATTCATTACAACCAATCACAAAGGCCAAATCGTTTAGTGCTAATACATAGTACACACCCAACTCATACATTGTTAACTACCATTTCCTACCTCCAAATACTTCCACAATGCCATCAATATCTACTATATCACTCCTGAAGCTTCTACTCTTATTTTAACTCCTACTTTTGTTAACTATACCTTACCTATCTACCTTCTATGAACACCTCAACTATCTAGGTTTCCACCACCTCATTAAGCAAATCTCCACACCAACCTTTCCATTTTCTCAGAACCATTATAGCATACTCTCCACATCTAACTACCTACTAGCAAAATATCACAGACTGACTCACATCAGGTATAATAACTCAAAAGCAAAGAAATACCAGAACCTCACATGTATAGTCCTAAAACTAACATTTAAAATAAAAAAACACTCCTTAATAGATGGGGACATACATCCAAATCCCAGACCAAATTATATCAATTTTCCAGAGCTCCTTACCCAAACACCCTCACACACACATACCCTCACCAGAACCCCCCCCCCCCAATTCACTACTGATTGCCCATCTCAACATTCGGAATATAAATAATAAGGTTGCCCACTGACATGCTCTCTTGGATGTTCATTCATTTGACATCCTATGCCTCACTGAAACTTGGCTAAAACCAGCAACTCAAGACAATGAAGTCATACCACCCAGATACAATATCCTATGGCTAGACCATATAGCTAAGAAGGGGGGGGGGGGGTATCTTTCCTATACAAATCTGAACTACAAGTGACATCTGTAGACTCCAAATCACCTCTAGATAGTAATGCCAAGTTCATTATTTCCAAGGTTCAGCTCAATAAATGTAAAGCCATCTATATCATCTGTGTCTACCTTACCCCAGGAAATAATACTAATACCCTTGAAGACATGCTAAGCTGGCTGTCCACTAACTATCCCCCAAGAAACCATAGTCCTCGGCGACTTTAATAGCAATTGTAATAACTGCACCTCTGAGCAACCTACTACCCACATTTACCTATATGGTTTTACTCAAACCATTACCTCCGCCACAAGGACCAGCAAACCCAGCAACAGAAATAGTACTTTAGACTGGATTCTCATTAACAGTCAGCACCAATTATATAAGGTAGGGACCCTCTCTAACGATCTAAGTGACCACTCTCTCATCTTTATAATCAGGCATAAGACTGACATTCCTAACCTATCCACCTATAAGACAGTAAGGAACAACAACAATTTTAATCCTGACATCTTCCAAAGTGAACTGAGGGCATGTGATTAGTCAGCCATAAAACATCTTCCACTGGAGGAAGCAGCAAAATACTTTAACACAAATTGTTTAGCCATTTTAGACTGCCATGCACCAATATGTACTATTAGAACTAAGATTATATCAGCCCCATGGATCTCAAAAGTAACCAAACAAAAAATCCTACTTAGAAATAAAGTCTGGGTCAAATGGTGTACTACAAAAAGCCTTGCAGATCATGTAAAATTTAGACAGTTAAGAAATGACACAAAAAAAGCCATTCTGTTAAATAAAAGAAACTTTTACTATCAACTCCAGCAAAGCCATCAAAACAAACTTCAAAAGTTCTGGGAAGGCATCAATAAACTTTTACACCCTGGTCATTCTGTCACACCAACCCCATCAGGCACTAATCATGAAAACCCCAAACAAATTGCCAGTACCTTTAACACTTTCTTTACAGAGACTATCCAATCTCTTGCCAACCAACTATCTCCTGACAGCTCTAGCCTGACTACTACTATATCCAGCTCACTCTCCTCATTTCACTTTCAACCTGTTCCTACATCCCTTGTCTGTACCCTTATTCACAAACTCAAACCTTCCACCCCCTCAGCCGATCTATCACCAGCAGAACATTTTCAAAAAGCTGCAAAAGCAATAGCCTATCCCATATCCATTCTGATTAATAAAACTATAACTGAAGGAACCATCCCATCTATCTGGGAAATGTCACATATTATCCCCCTAAATAAAGGTGGTAATTCCAATAAGTTATCAGAATACAGACCCATAGCTATACTATCACCCTTGGCAAACAATTATGTAAAAATGTGTACATAAACAACTGCTAAACTACTTTATCCAGAACAACCTATTAGCTAATTGTCAACATGGTTTTAGGCCATTTCACAGCACCGCCTCTGCCCTCTTATCCTTCACAGACTGCATTAACAAAAATCATAATAATAGCATTCTCTCCTCAGCCCTGCTTATTGATCTCTCTAAAGCCTTCAATATGGTTAGCCATCAGCTACTCATAAATATACTTAAAACCCTCTCACTAGACTCACTGGCCATACAATGGTTCCAATTCTACTTTAACAATAGACAGCAGGCTGTACTATGGGATAATAATGTATCCACCCACCTTCCGATTGCCCTTGGTGTCCCTCAAGGCTCTATATTAGGTCCTCTCCTATTTTCTATTTTTATTAAGGACCTACATTCTGTAATTCCACAAGCTAACTATTTACAATATGCAGATGATTCTACATTAGTATGCTCTCAGCTACTTCTCCATCTGATTTACAGACTCTAACCCAAAAGGTGTTCAATACAGTTGAAAAATGGCTTCTACACCGTTGCCTCATTTTGAACCCCAAAAAAACAAAACTCTTACTATTCACTCTGACTCGTAGGGCCTCCCCCACTTAACTTTACTGTTATATCAAACAATAGTGCTATCATATCTCCTTATCCCACTACCAAACTACTAGGGGTCTTAATTGATAACAACCTCAACTTTGACGCCCATATTAGCAATACAATAAAAACAGTCAACAAAAAGCACAGCTCCCTTTACAGGATAAAACCCTTCTTGACTCCATTAGCTAGGACTACCATTGCCCGCACCTATTTAATCTCTGCTCTCCTCTATGCCTCCCTTATATTTACTAACTTGTGTAAAACTAACCTTAACAAGCTAGCAATCTCCTATAATAATATTGTCAGATTTGCCACTGGCTCTGCTTTCAGAACCCATCACTGTCATAGTCTAGAACAACTATGTTGGCTAGAGTTACCAAACTAACTACTACATAACTAAATAACAGTTGCACACAAGATCCTGTATCAACCTACTGATACTGTGTTTAGTGCTGCTTCTGCCAGAACAAACGGCCACAGAGGAAGCGTTTGGCTTACCGCTCTCTTCTCAGCCTGTTTTATTTGATGGTGCTGCACCTAAACTACATATACCTAGCAGGGATCATACTTGGTAGACTCTGTTAGAACAAACAACCACAGCGGAAGCGTTCTGCTTCCCGCTCTCGCCTGGCCTGATTATTTTGGATTGTATAGCGCCTAAGGCGCCGTTTTAACTAGTTATACTTAGCAGCGGTAACCTCTCTGTATTAGCGTTACTCCTTGCTGCAGCGTTCCTTGCCTACAATCAGTCTCCACGTGGTCTTCCACAACTTCTGGCTAGCGTTCTTAGGAAGCTACAGCTGTTTTAAGACCTTGTTCAAAGATTCAAGTGTCTATTACTGGTTTTCTTTCTATATTGCTTCCCTTGTTTTTTGCGTTTGACAAATTTGCCTACTAGCTCTGTGCACAGATGCACACAAAGCTTGGTACTTTTTAACCAAGACACTTTTAAGCTACGCTATATTTCTAGCTTGTATCCCCCCTCGGGATCCTGTTATAATTAGTTATAGATGCAAGGCTGTGAATGTTGTGTCCTGCCATTTCTTTGTAAGCTATTGATTGCTTGTAACTCATAGTGTAGAGTTGGACCTATTTAAACAGTGTGGTAGATCTAGCGTGCTTACTTGATACCTAACTTATAACTGATACAAGGTTGTTTTTTGGTAATCTCTAGTGTGTTTTCTTAGCAGCCTAACTTAACCACCTAATTGCAATGTGTCTTAATAAGACTATGTACTGACCTGTTCTTTGTTTCAAGGCATACTAACTAGCTAAGTGATACATACTGCATTGACTAATTTGTTTTTTTCCCCTTCTTCTCTCTCTACCTATAACCCTATCAGACTGTACACCTGGGTTCCTGTCCTTCCCTTGCCAAAGAAGCCCCGTGGACATCATTTTCAGCATCTTTTCCTGAATAGGATTTTACATTTTCCCTCATAAGACTGGCTTCCCAGAGTTGACCGTTTTGGAAGTATGTCCTACTGTTGTACTGCTTAACACTACTGTCCAGGGTATATTTGCTCCCCTACCAGGCTTAACAGCAGCCCCCCCCCAAAGTCTATCTTTAAATCCTTTCCCCTTCCCTCCTCTCCTCGGCCTTTATCCTTGAGGAACCTCTCTCTCTACCCTGAGCTTATTTAGTCTTGGCAAACTCCCTGCTTGCTCTGTCTGTTCTCCTTCCTGCCCTTGCCACTAGGTGGCATCCTTCACACTACTGACCCTATAACCATTTTTTTTTTGGCTATTGTACTATAACTTACACTGACATTTCCAGTCCATATTCTGACCTCTGCCTTGTACTACTTCCCTCATGCCTGCCTCCTCTACTATCTCCTACCCCCCACTCACCATATAGTCTCCATAACTTTCCTACTCTAAGAGGCCACCCTTACCTGTTGTCCTGCTTCTCTCCTCTTGCCTGATTGTTTTTCTGCAACTGATCTTTCACTTGCTCTTCCCTGCTGCGCTCCTCCCCGCCCCACCCTACCCCAATTCCCACCCACCCCAGAGGCCCTACCTTTATAGTAGCTTAGACACTCCCCAACTATCTAACCTCCTATCACATTTCTTGTACTCTTCACCTATTAATACTTTACTGCTACTACTACAACCAAACTGACTCTTCTTTATCATCAGCTCACTATAATAGTGATACCACTCAATCCTACTGCTACTTAACACATCCCACTAGTAACATGACTTTAAACCTGAATATTATCCTTTCATTTCTTCCTTAACATCCTTCTCTATTACCATACTCTTACCTCCTATGCATATCTCATACTCAGTCAACCTCCTGTATTAGCCAGACACACCACTTCTACACCTCCCCTACTTAAACAATCTCATATAAATATACTATCATCCTCCCCTACCTTCCCCTCTCTACCACAAAATTCACCACTTCAGACTCCTAACCTCCAAACGTTTCTACCTGATACCCTGCAAAACCTAAAAGTATCTCTAGTCCCACAAACACTATTACTGATACATGGTGACATCCACCCCAACCCTGGCCCCAATACTCTCATCAACCACCCACTCCAATCTAACTACTAACTGTTCTACCTCACCTTTCCCCTGACTCACTCTGTATTGCTCACCTAAATATTCGTAGCATCAATAACAAAATCACACAACTCCATGCCTTAATTGATTTCTATGCCTTTGACATTCTCTGTCTCACTGAAACATGGCTCAAACCTAGTACCAAAGACAATGAATTTACTCCCCAGGCTATAACACCTTAAGACAGGATCGTCTCAATAAAAAGGAGGAGTGGCCCTTCTATACAAATCCCACCTGCAGGTAACCTCAGTAGACACCTTGCCCCCCTCCATAACTAATGCTGAAATGCTCTGTACCAAGCTCCAAGTTAATAAAACTAAGGCTATTTACATCATATGTTCTTACATCCCTCCAGGCAACAACATCAACACACTGGAAAATATCCTAAGCTGGGTCTCCAGCAACTTTCCACAAGAAACCATAATCCTAGGGGACTTTAACATTGATTGGAACTCCTGCATATCTCCCAAACCCTCCATTCACATTAATCTCTTTAACTTTCATCAAACCATTAACTCCCCAACTAGATTACACAAATCAACCCACAAACAAACCATTCTAGAGTGGATACTAATTAACAACAACCCCCTCTCCTATAAAACAGGAATACTCCCTGACAATATCAGTGACCATCTCCTGACCTTCATCTGTAAACAAAAATATAACATTACCAAGCAAGCTACCTACCATACCATACACAACAAAACAAATTTCAACCTAGCATCCTTTCAAAGTGAACTCAATGAGTATAACTGGTCAACTCTAAAATACCTCCCTATAGATGAAGCAGTAACCCATTTTAACAATACCTTTCTACAAATTCTACACCATCATGCCCCACCACTCAATTAGATTAAGCTCCAAGGCTGCCCCATGGCTCTCAAAAACTACTAAACAAAAAAATGCTAGAAATAAATTATGGACTAAATGGAGATCCACAAAACCCTACTGATCACCAGAATTTTAAGCACCTGAGAAACTCAACTAAAAACTTATCTATCTGGATAAAAGAACTATCACTTTAAATATCAACAAAACCAAAACCAAAACCCCAAACAATTTTGGTCATGTATGAACAAACTACTCCATCCAGGGAATACCAAAACCTCTACCCCAGCTAGCCTAGCTCAAAGCCAACCCAACATAATAGCCAACACTTTCTTTGACTTCTTCTCTCAAACAGTCACCTCTCTGGCTAACACACACCCCCCATATCCCTCCCAAAACCACTACCCCTAACAGCACCCCATACTAAAGTTCCATACTGTCTCCACTACCTATATATACGCAAATTATTATCTAAACTCAAACCTTGCACCCTTCAGCCGACAAACTACCAGCTGAATATCTTCAACTAGCTGCAACTGAACTTGCCTATCCTATCTCCATCTTAATAAATAGAACAATAACTGAATCCAAACTCCCCTCCTGTTGGAAAATCTCCCACATCATTCCCCTTCACAAAGGAGGAAATTCTAACGAACTCTCAAACTTTCGGCCTATTGCCCTTCTATCCCCTCTATCCAAAATAATGGAACGCTGCATACACCATCAACTCTTACAACATCTCTTGAGTAACAACTTACTTGTAGACTCACAACATGGGTTTAGGCCCTACCACAGTACATTTCCTGCCCTTCTCTCCTTCACAGACACAATAAACAAACATCGCACCTACAACCTGTTCTGCTCTGCACTTTTCTTAGACCTATCGAAGGCATTTGATATGGTTAACCATCAACTTCTACTCCACACTCTAGAATCCCTGTCACTTGACCCACTAGCACTACAGTGGTTCGATTCTTACTTGACAAATCGAAAACAAGCAGTCCTATGGGACAGCCATCTATCTTCTCTACTCCCAGTTACAATAGGCGTCCCACAAGGGTCCATCTTAGGTCCCCTACTTTTCTCTATATTCATAAACAACCTACCCACTTCCCTCCCTAAATCCACCTGTATACAATATGCTGATGATTCCACTCTCATCTGCTCTGCTCCATCCCCTGCTGAACTCCACTCCTCCACCCAATTGGTTTTCACAGCAGCAGAAAAATGGTTTCAACATATCTGTCTCCTCCTTAATCCCAAAAAAACCAAACTTCTACTCTTCACCCCAACCCTTAAATCCATCCCAATCACCTTTTCTGTTGTGTCCAGCAATGGCACTATCATCAAACCCGACTATTCCACAAAACTGCTAGGTGTCACCATAGACAATCAGCTTAACTTTGACTATCACATAGATTTAACTATTAAGACAGTAAATAAAAAGATAGGAGCCCTTTACAGACTTAAGCCCTTTCTTACCGCCACATCCCGAGTATCACTTGCCCAAACTCACCTCATCTCCACACTACTGTATGCCTCCTCCTCCTTTATTAACATTTCTAAAGCTAACCTTCAGAAACTTAACTTAGCCTACCATAGCATTGCCAGATTTGCTACCGGCCCTCCATTCTGCTCATCACTGTCTTAACTTAAAGAAACTCAACTGGCTAGAACTTCCAAATCTTATACTCCTGCAGCAATTAGTCCTCACTTTTAAAATTCTACATTACCCCTCCAACATACCTATACTTAACAATCTTATCACACCTTATACAAATCTCACTTCACTTCTCAGCCAACAAACTCCTAGTAGCTACTATAAAATCCCACAATAAAGCAGGAGACTCCTTATTTGCAAACACTATCGGATCACAATGGAACAAACTTCCCTCTGGACTGACCTCACTAGCCTCATGTTACCTATTCAAAAAACAGATTAGAAATCACTTACAAAATCACTGGCTATGCCCTTGCACAAATCCTGACTGATAACTTATACACTACTTGCTCTCTCAACTAACTTGTATACCTAATTCTATCTTGCATTTACCCAAGCTTTGTTTCTCTCCCTTTCTAGTGTGCCTGTTAAAATGTAAACTCTCTTGTATGATAATTGAGCCTTCCTCCTCAACCCTCTGTAGAATATATACTTCTATTAGTCCACTCTAGCCTAGCAATACTGTACAATCTATTTCACCTTACTTTTCTTTTTGTTACTACTTTGCTTGTGCTACTGTTTGATTGACTGCTATTGTTATTTTTTTTTCTTTTCTTTTAATATTTTTTACTAATTGTATCTTTTTAAACTGCGAAAGTATAGTATTTTAGTGGAGCTTTTCTCCTCGGGCCTCTGCTGAAAATGGACATGTATCCAGCCAGACTAGCCCGGTTAACAAATGTAAAATAAAATAAAATAAAATAAAATAAATACCCCAATACTTACTAACCTTATCACCCCCTAAAATCATCTTAAGACCCTATGCTCTTCAAACTACTTGTACAACTAAGCAAGACCAACAATATGGCAAGTGACTCCTTGTTCTCTAACACGGTTGGCAAAACCTGGAACTCACTACCTAGTGACCTGACCTTGCTTCCTCAATATCACTTTTTACAAACAAACTGTAACTATATCTCAAAACAGATTGGTTATGCCCTTGTGCTAACCCTGACTACCAAGTAGGTGCTTCTATGTTAACCTTTAAAGAATGTGTGTTTTCATATATTAACCTCTTGTCATTCCTAATATCTTCATGTACTATTCCCTAAAATCATCATATATTAACCTCATGTCATTTCTTTCATGTTCCTGTATTATTCCCTAACTCATTACAAGTACAAATAATCTTAAACCAGCATGTACAAATAATCTTAAACCAGCAATTTAAAGTAATGTAAAGTAATGTAAAGAATTGTTTTAAGATGTAACTTGATTTTCAAATCTGTCATAAAATAACTATTATTTGTGTTAATTGGAGCTTTTTTCCCCAGGCCTCTGCTGAAAATGGACATATATCCAGTCAGACCAGCCCGGTCAACAAATGTAAAATAAATAAAATAAAATAAAATATGTCATTAGACATATCAGTCTAATATGTCATCATACATACTAGATTTCATATGTCATCCTTTATATTCCTAAAGAAATTATTGTTAGTACATGTCAGGTTTATCACCACTGAGCTGCAGTGATGATAGGGCTGTAAGGGTTAATTTGTTGCATTTTTTTTTTTAATTTTTTATATTTTTCCCCTAACAGATTTGTTTGTTTTTCAATTGAATTGTACAGGTTATAGGTCACATTAAAGGTGGAAAAAGTTTTGAAATGATTTATTGGGTCTATATTATAACCGCAAAAGTCCGTTTAAGCAAATACGTAAATGTTGATACATATTGCGTGAACCACGAGTACACCAAATGCCCTATACTGCGAAATTCAAAACCTCGAATCGGCATAGTTGGCCCTTCTGCGATATAGTTCCATAAGGTAAGTGTGCGATAGTTACGAACCTTAGGGTTAGGGTGCGGGTTAAGGTAAGTGCATAGATAGTAATGTGTGTACGGTTTAGTGCAGGGTTAGAAGTAGGTTTTGGTTAGTGTATGTATGTATGTGGTTTATTTTTTGTTTGGGTGGGTAGTATGTAGCGAGGGCTGTGGTTGGCCAACTATGCTGGTTCTTGATTTTGAATTTCACAGTTTAGTGCGTTCGGTGTATTCGCGGTTTGCGCAATATGTGCTGATGTTTACATATTTGCTTAAATGGGCTTTTGCGGTTATAATATAGACCCGATTTATTATAGCCCCATTTTTTTATATCAGAAAAACCTGGCATTTTAACAGGGGTGTGTAAAATTTTCATATCCACTATATTACTGACATATCCATTTTCAAGTGCATGGGTACAGAGCACACATGAGTCTGAGTAAATATGTGTTATGGAATAAAGAATAACTGGTCAGTAAACATAGTAAAACATAGCAATTTTTTAAATACCTTTGGATGAAATGAAGAATAACTGGTCAATAAACATAGTATGGACAGCACAGTGGTGCAGCAGTTTGCATTGCCACCTCACAGCAAGAGGTTTTCTGGTTTGATTCTTGACTGGGATGCCTTCTGTTTGGAGTCTGCATGGCCCCCTGTTTTGTGTGAGTTTCCTCCCAAGTTGCAAAGACATGGGCCTGGTGCATTTCTCCCTGGGCCTCTGCTGAAAATTGGCTCATTCCAAGTTGGACTTTCCCAGTAAACAAATGTTAAAATAAAAATAAATAATACATGTCAAACAGATTTTAACATAGTGCATCACCAAGAAATTAATTTGCTCAAACAATGGCAAAGTGTTTGAGCATGCGAGATTCACATTTAATGAATACAACTTGAACTTGAGACGTAATTATGCATATATGATATGGGATAAATAGCTGACAGATTCTGTGCTGGTGATACTGCAGTTTATATTGTAAAAGTATCATAATTTTTATGACATTAAGAATTTTCGGTATTGCTTTTCCAGTTTGCACTGAGTTAAGAGATGAGCAAATGTGTTTCTCTTCTTAAAAGGGAAAATTGTAATATTTTTATCAGTTCACCTTCCTTTGCACAGAGTAAGTGGCGAGGCACAGGTGTGAGCACTTTGGACAGTACTGACTGTAAAAAACTACACCTGCTGCTTAGCCTTCTCTTTGGCAGCAGGTGTAAGAGCACTGAGCTCATGATACAGGGTTTGAATTCAGCTAAATTTACTTTTTTACACATAGTGACAGAATAGCATTGCATAAGTAAATGTGATCATTCCTGCAAATGTGTGAGGCAATGACTACAGTGAAGTACTGTATAAAAATAGATATCAAAGTGATTTATGTCAACATTCCACATAAGGATTTGCATTTTACTATATTTAGCAGTCTAAATAACTATCAGAGTAAATGTTTCAGAGTACTGCCTCTACTCTGCTTTAACTCTGTGTTTCTTTAGCACCGTGTGTTTAAGCAGCAATGTGTGGAGGTAACCACACTAGTGCAGCAGATGGCAAAAATTCACCAGGTTTTGCTATAAGCCATGAAGAGCCATTCAACATCACTCAGCATTGGTGCTCAGTGCCAATCTCTGAAAATACAAAGGACAAAATGGGAAGGGCTTTATTAGGAGACATTTCTGCCATGTGCGTGGTATATATGATTCTATTTTTTGACCAGTTTAAAGGTGCAAAGATTGGACAGATAAGAAAGTGATGAAATGGGGGGAAAACAAAGGTGAAGCAACATAAAAATGTGCAGGAGGAAATAAGGAAAGAATTATAGCTATCCACTTCTTTAAGAGTGCAATGTGAACATGGATAGAAAATTGGATGAATTTGGATTGTCTCCGCAACACAGATGAGTGACAACATCACAATTAGACCTAAGTAAGTGTGTTGAGAAGACACATATGTAAAGTGTAGAGCTATGTATGCAAAACTATATTTTTTTGTGAAACAGGTACCCATTTTTTTTATTTCAAAAAGACAGGAACATATGGAAAAGGACATAGGAATGTCAGGGTCATGTAGGTGGGGTAGGTAAGGAAGCACATGCAGACATACAGCACAAACGTCTGGGGGATGCCACAATTGGGGATAGATAGAGGACATTGGAGGCACATAACCATTAAGTATGGGGACAGTGAAAATCTAGTCCTCACCCCCAGAACTGTCATCACTGTCCCCTTCCTCAGTTAACTTCTGCAGACGAATGAGGTGTATAGCAATGCTACTTCTAAGAGGTCATGCACCATCCCTGGTGGCTCTTGGCAGGTGACATATTCTCCAGCTCCACCACTAATCCTGGAAGGTATCACCACACCAGCTGCCAGGGCAATGCTGCCTGATATTGATGGCCAAGGTACTACAGGGGCTGCAGAGGCAACACTGCCAGCTTGTGCCCAGATGTGCTGGGTGCAGCAGCCTATGGAGGAGTGGCAGACTGAGGAGCAGTGGTTGGCCTACCCCCATGATGAAAAACATTTTTATTTGTTGGCAGGAAAGTATGACATCAGAATGGTGTGATCACATAAAAAAAGAAAAAAACAAGAAACAGATAAGGGGTGGGCTGAAAGAAAACAAAGAACAAATGATTAAAACCATTATATGTGACATACATTCTTTACTACAATTAAATATATTTTATTATTATATTAGCTGTAGATCTTTCAAAATCAAAAATAGGATTATGAATTTTAACAGACACGCCTTGCAATATGCACATATTGTATATCTGCTTTTAAAGATAATGCACATTACGTTAACAACATGGCATTTATGCCAAGTTGATGGAATTAATATTAAATTATGATACTTTTCTAATTAGAATATATATTTTTACTAGTTGGAACTGAACCCAACAAGTCACCATACACTATTGCACTTGCCCCCTACAATTACCTTGAGCTACAGAATAAAGCATGTGTGATTGCTTTTACAGTTAAGATATGGATGCTTAAGTTGTTAGTAATGTATGGAAGAACAATAATTTTAATAAAAATAATGTTCATTTGTGCTGCATACATCCCCCTTGCTTCTCTGAGTCTTTCTAATGATTCATTATGTGCCTTCCTGTTATCTGAAGTCTTCTGAGCAGCTGAAAAAAAAAACAAAGAGAGAAAACTAGACATGAAAGCATTATGCATGCCAGTCCTGGCCATATCCAGCTCTCTACACCAGTTAGTATTGCTTTACTTGTATATTTACACAGATGTGGGATGGCAGCAGTCCAAAACTCATCCAGCCACTGGTTTGAGTTGTGCTTGCTTGTGCCTTTGCAGATCATTATAATGATGCCTGCATTCTTTCCCAGTGCATGAAATGCCAGTTGCACTGCAGATAGCCTTGTCTAGACTGTTCCAAGCCTCAGACTTATGCTGAAACCCAGTATAGTCCCTCTGCAGCAGCTTACAGCTGTAGTGCTTTACATGAAATTCAATAAATATTCTTGACTCCACATCCCTTCTTTGAGCCCTGAATTGGGCACCATCCTTCCCAGCTTCTGTCATGTCTGTACAAGTCATCCAATAACAGTTAAAGTGTTTTCACATCAGTTTGTGATATCACGTTTTATGGCCAGTGCACAAACCCGTAGAAATATACCATGTTTACATGTTATTAAATGAAGACCAATACTGGCAAACAGAGAGGAATGCAGTTTATGAAACAGGAAGGGCAATGTGACAGTTGGTATCAATTTATGACTTGTCTGCTGCTGTATCTGACTAAAGTTTGTCCAATGGTCAAGACTGATATGGTAAATGACTTGACTTTTAAGACCTGAATTGGGGGGATCAATTTTATGAATTGACATTTATTTTCTGTGGGCTTACATACAGTAAAAGTAATTTATGCAATATGGCATTCAAACCTATGTAAAATAGAGAATATATGTACATCCATGTAGGTGTTGCTTCCTCATTGCCTCAGAAGTGTTTGTCAAACATGGTCATTAATTATACAGACACATTAAAGAGTGAGTGGTGCTGCACTTCAATTAGCCTTGTATGTGTGTGACTTGACAAGGTCCTGGTTTATGCAGTCTCATGTTTGATGCAGGAGTAATGCATGACAATATACTTGAAATGCATATACTTGTATTACTTTCAGAGTAGATTTCTGAGTTCTGGGTCAGACCACACAATATATTCTGTTTTACAGCTATACATGTGTTATGTGAATTGTATAGATGATTGTCAGAAAAGTATGAAGTTCATTCCAGGACAGAAAAAAAATAATTACAGAAATATAATTGTCATGATACTCCCAGTTAGTATACAATTCATATGAAGTCATGTGTATGCTCTATCAACCTGCTATACATAGTTATTCTTATGTATAATTATCTTTATATTATTATTTTTGATGAACACCATTTAAAAATGGAGTGTGCTGGATTAGAAGCCTGGCTAAATTGTGTTGTAGCTATGAACTTACACCTGCTACCACAGGAAAATCCAGGCAGCATGTATATTTTTTACATTCAGAGTGCTTATGGATGCCCAATGCTACTTAGCATGTTTATGTGAAAGAAGGTGAAATAAGTAACGTTTAATTTCCACACATAACTATGTTTCTTTTTTGTCTGCAGCAGTGAACCCTGTTTGTGCACTGGTGAGCAACATGAAATATTACAGACAGAAGCTAATATACATAATTATTGTAAAGAATGTTAATAATCATTTATCATTAAAAAATGCGGGACCTGAACCTCAGTTTGCCCATCTCATGTATTGTGTGCTTCAACATCTTTACAAGGCATGCTACACACAGAGTTGTTTCACAGGTGTAATTAATGCTGTAATTATTATTCTATGTGTTGAGCATTGCTCAACATTGCTAAGCGTGACTGTGCTTCCTAAGGCAACTGACATTAATTTTTAAATATTTATGTGTTGGGAAAAGGGTGCTAAGGATGAAGCTGCCAGGTAAGAGGAAAAGAGGAAGGCCCAAGATAAGGTTTATGGATGTGGTGAGAAAGGACATGCAGGTGGTTGGTGTGACAGAGCAAGATGCTGAGGACAGGAAGAAATAGAAACAGATGATCCGTTGTGGCGACCCCTAATGGGAACAGCCTAAAAAAGAAGATGTGTTTCTTCATGTTTGCACTAAGCTGCATGCTGCACAAATATTAATAACAGAAAAAAAACAGTTTAACACATGTTAAAGAATTACACAGCTCTGGATTTGAACAATCATACTAATGAAATTACAGAATGCAGCGGGAGTGTGTTATCTCTCTTTGCCACAGACACAACTTTACAGCAGAAATTAAATCATGTGCAGACAAACAATTCCCACTTTATGTACAGTAGTAAAAGAACATGCACTTGTACATTCTCATTTGGTTGTACATCGGTTACTTACTTGTTTAGTGCAATGAGTGATCACACCGTCATTTATAAATATGTGTTCACAAATGCAGCTCTGTCTTCTCTTTGTTTTGTTTTCATTCTTCCCTTATCTGTGCTGTAACCTCAGACATGCACTCTATTCTACTTTAACTGTATGACAACAATACATGACAGTGAAAACATTTTTCATCACAGGCTGGAGAGTTTGGCTATTATTGAACAAAAATGATAATGTGCACTGTTTTGTTTCATTTAAAAGCTCATTAAAGTTAGTTCATCACTTCAGAAGTGTATCCTCACTGACACACCCACTACCAGGAAGGATGTCTAAATTGCTGTTGTGCTTTCTTTCTCTCTCACATGAATCATTCACAGTTGCTAGCCATTAGCAACTAACAATGGTGTAGAGCTTACACTATATTTACATCTACTACACAAAGTCAGAAGTTTGTTATTCTGCAAATCTAATGAATTCATACCACATTTGCATATTCACCTTGCTCAGAAGTCTAAATTTATGCTATAAAAAGGTAACGGTGTAGCTCGGGAACTTGAAGGAGAGAAGACTTGAGTATTTGAACAAAATAGAAGTTTGGTATTCCTTTGAATGTGATTTTTCTGTAGAGAAGGATTCTAGTTTGGCTAAAATATGCTTGTATTATGCAAGTGCACTCTACATTTTGTAAAATTTTACAAATATACTTATATATCAATGGTAAAATGGAAACTTTATTCGTATGCACTTCTTATAGTTCACTGTTGCCATAGGCATTTTTGGCAGGCATTTACATTTTGCAGATAGACAGGTTATAAACTGTCATCACAAATATTGTTTTTAAAACTTGATTTGACAATATTCTGTGCTATTGGAGAGAAATGTAATGTACTTGTCTCTGATACAGGTGTTATGTTTCTGAGATGACCCAGGGCCACCTCCAGGGAAGTGGAGAGCACAGTGATAAGTGACTGCCAGTCATAAATTGAATTTTCTGGTATAAATATGTGCACATCCTGATAATTATGTGGAAAGCATATATACAATTAATTATGTGGTATTCCTTTGTTTATACAAGCCTTCATTTCTTTTTTTTGTTTTGGGGTTGGGGAAGCCACTTACCATTGTGTGTTGCAAGAACAAAAGTGTGTTTCAAGTGTTTTTCTGTTGAAAATGTGTAGGCATTATTATGTTTCAGCAGGAAACATAATACATTACTTAAGTGGTATTCATTGGTTTGGACAAAATATGGCTTGTGTGTGAGGGGTGGGTGGACCAACCACATAACCTTCAGTTTTATGAAATGAAAAGTTGTGTTTTCAGTGCTTAATGTTAAAAATGCGTACATAAGCAAGATGTTAGTTATGTGATATATATGTGTTTTATCCTTCTCTGTTTTATATTACATAGTATTACGGCATCCAAGCTTACAAATCCAAGTAAACTCCATTTCACTGTCTCTGAAATTTAAGTGAAACTGCAGGCTTTCAGGCACCATGGAACCTTTCTGCTTGAGAGAGAACTTGGGGTTATGGCTGTCAGAATGCAGATTTAGGACCAGTTAGTGAACACTGTCAATCCAGTAGGAGGTTGCAACAGGTATTATGGTCAGGTGGGTCATCGGGCCACTGATATGCTTTCATCAGCCTGGAGGAGAGCAGCTGCAGTTGCCTGAGAACAGCTGGCTACATGGTTGGTCATGTTATAGAACCTCCCACTGACACCAAATAAGAATTTTTGTCTACTGTCAGGGCTTGGTGCTGATATTGCTGGGAGGACAAGCTTACCAGGAGCAGCTTCCAGGTAAGCTTACATACAGCAAGTTTTATATTTCCTTGAATCCTAAAATATAACATTTGACTAACGCTTCCTGGGAGATTTATTTTTTCTGTACATATTGATAAGTTAGTAGAGTAATACAATACAGTTGTTCAGTACACATGGGTGTGGGTGGATGTGTCAGA
The DNA here is from genome assembly GCF_019279795.1 of Protopterus annectens. Lineage (NCBI taxonomy): Eukaryota > Metazoa > Chordata > Ceratodontiformes > Protopteridae > Protopterus > Protopterus annectens. The sequence continues at coordinate 924,286,912 of NC_056732.1, forward strand.
CAAGTTTCAGTTTCAGCTATTTCTGACAGGCAGATAGGCGATTGTGATTTAATTGTCCCCCTGTGTTATTCGCATTGTGACAATTAACTGCTGTCCTTTCTTGCTTCATTTCCTCCAGGATCATCCTCCCTACAAATTCTGGAGACATCTGCACATGGTAAGCAAATGTTTATTTGCTTATTAATGACCATTCATTATACATATAAATGATCTGTATGCGTGAGGTGGGTGTAATGAGTGCCTGTATTGTTGCACCACAGCATCTATGTGGCCGTAGATCAGCATCATCATCTGCTGATAGCTAATGTGGCATTACCTAATCCAGCTCTTATAGTGGCACTACTTTCACTGCTCCATCAATGGTTGAGGTGTCCACACCCAGACATAGTAGGCCACAGGGTCATGTACCTGGGCATAGTTATGAAAAGAACTTATCCAACAGACATCGTTCACCTTTAGGTAGCACCAGCTCATTTGACCATGGGCATAGACATGCCAGTACAGCTCCTGGCAAACCCAGTTCTCACAGTCAGGGGAACGATGATGAACTGATACCTCTATCATGCATGGCTCATACCTGTCTGACATGCCAGAACACAGAGCTATCACTGAGCTTGGATGTGCTCATGCAGACACTCACACACACATTTCACATCTAGTGCTCATATACACCTGCACACACATAACAGGTACATGAGACATTTATGAGGCTTACAGGTTATTCTGTCTCAGTTGTCATTTAATAATTAGCCACATTTCTGCCTGGCTGCCTTTCTTGTTGACATGCACTCACAATCTTTTGTGTCAGCCATGGCCTCCTGCTCCACAAACCCCACCTTGTGCAATAGATAACTGTGCCAGCACTTTGTTTCTGTCTTTGGGATTTAGAGATGCATATGCATTTTTTTCTTATGCACAGGGTGCATTACTGATTGAGTGCTTAGCATATAAGTTTTGGTGATGCTATTCTGAAAATTGCACTGCTTTCTTACAGCATTTTTACTGTTGTGCATTATACCTCAAAATCACTTATATGTCAGTCCAGCTTATTGCTCCAAGTTGTGAGAATGTAGGGATAATTAAAGACTTGGAAATGGTTTCTGTTTTGGGTATATTTTTGATACATGAGGCCTATTAGCTGATAAGCAGCAGACATCTATTGACATAAGTCAGTGCTGTCACATATTGATGTCATTGCTGGACAACTCACACACCTTGTACTTAGGTATATTTGCAGGTAGTGGTATGCAAGTATCTGGCATTCATTTTTGTCCTTACCTATTTATTTTTCTTTTCCAGGTCCAACATATATCATGATAGTCCACCAGTTATAACAGTTTTAATTTGGGGCTGATTTTGTGTAATGCTAGCAGTGCACAGTTATTACATGGGTAAGTAAGGGTCATGAGCATCACCTGGCATCAGTTTTACTGTATGTATGTGCAGAGGATGAAAGTTGTACCACTTTAAGTGGTCAGTATGTGTGTTATCCATTACCTCTTGGCAAGGGCAAGGGCATATTGTACATATTTACATCAACCTACACCGACATCGGCTGGTGGATCCCCCTCTGAGTTCTCATCTGTATGTGGCTGTGGTGATCTTGATAGTAGTGGTGGACTATGTGCTCCTTCACCTTGGTGTTCCTGTTGCAGTTGTTTTCTCAGGATAATATTGTGTAGGATAGCACAGACAATGAAATTTTCAGCACAAGTACTGGGATAATCCTGCAGGTCTCTTCCCCTCACGTGAATCTAGTCAATTAAACAGTGACTTCAGCAGCCCAAACACATGCTCTATGACATTTCTTGTTTGAGAATGTGCCTCATTATAGCATTCCTCTGTGGTTGTGTATGCATTACTGATGGGCATCATCAGTCATGGTTAGTGCGTACCCTGCATCACCCAGAAAATTGACTTGTGGGATATTCCCCCCCTGGAAAACCTGTGGTAAAGCTAAGAGTTGTGCCAGATATGGGAGTCATGGTAACTGCTGGGGTTGCCAGTGCACACATTCAGGATGATTCCATTAGCATTACACATGACCTGGCAGGTAATAAAGTGGAAGCCCTTTCGGTTTATGTAGACCCTTCTGTGTTCCCTGGATGATGCTTTGCTCTCAATGTGCTTGCAGTCAATGGCACCCAGTACTTCCGGGAAGTGTGCTATGGGGTTGAAATACTGCATAGTTAGAGCTCTTTCCGCAGGGGTACAGGCAAAATATATGTAGTCACTGGCATGCTGTAGCACAGCATTCAGGAACTGATGTAGTATCCTGCATGTTGATGCCTGTGACACTCCTAGTATGTCCCCTGTTGGTCTGTGGAAGGTTCCTGTAGGTAAACTTCGTACTGCTACACATACCTCAGTCTCAACAGGTGTTGCTTCCCCTTGTTTTGCTTTTACTTTCAGTTGAGGATGACAGTGGTTGCAGAGTTCCTGTAGTGTGTCTCTATCATCCTGTAGTGCTCTACTATTTCCACATCATGCAGACCATGACAATTTAAACAGGGAACAAGCACCCTGCGCCTTCTTAGCTGAGGTCTATTAGCAGCAGTAGCAGAATAGAATTTAGCCTGTTGCACATACACATGCAGAAGAGCAGCAGCAGTCCCTAACATTCTTTTGGTGTAGGGTAGTTTATGTGGCTGTATTTTAATAGGTTTTGGAATCTGAGGCCAAAGCCTGGATCTAAACACGGTGTAGAGCCACTTATTGAATTAAAATCAATGTGCTACCATGTGCAAACTGTGACATAACATGCACATGGTTTCAGCAAGCAATGTAGGGTTTGTTGAATTCAGCCATCTATATAAAATCAAAAATGTATTCTCCGAGACAGATTATACATATACATATATTTACAAAATCTTATGCAAAGCAATTTGATTCCACAAAGTAGGTGAAAAATTGTCATAGCGACATCCAGGTAACCTCAGATATTGAAATCAAGCCTGATTTATTTTTATTATTTATTTATTTTACATTTGCTGACCGGGCTAGTCTAAATGGATACATGTCCATTTTCAGCCCGGGGAGATAAGCTCCAAACTATGCTAATATAACAGTTTTACAAAGAATGAAAAGACACAAATAAAACTCAAAACATTAATGTACATTATTTCTGTGGGTTAACATTGTAGAAACTTCATGAAAAGAATCATGGGTACACAGTTTAGTCATACAGTAGTTCTAGAAGCAAATGTCAAGGTTAAGGGGTTGACATTTGGGGTCTACTTCATGATGTCGAAAGCCAACAATAACAAAGCTGATATTGTTGGCACCACAACATCGAAAGTGCGGAACATTGTGCAGGTAAACAGAAATCTCCATAGTGGGAGATTTCCATTTACCTCAATGTAGTGCCGTCTTGGAGTTGGAATATTTAAGTAGGGGGGTGTGGGGGGTGCAGGGGGGCTTGCCTCCCTGCCTACGCTAGTTAGTTTTTACTTTTGTTTGCTTTTTGTTTTTTTAAGCGTTATTCAATGTTTTATTACATCAATCACTAGAGGTCGACCTTTAGTGATTCAATGAAGTAAGATTTCGATAACGTGATATAGATGCAACATTTGACATGTAGAAGAGTTGGGAAAGTAAGATAGATTAAAAATCGATTATTAAGTTTGTTCAGAATTATACACTCATGTAAAACAGATAGTATACATTCAAAGCTGAAATACAGGTGCCTGGAGTAGGGGTAATTTTCCAATTATATGTACTACAGGGTAGTTTGCGGACACTAGAAGACTTGTAAAATTAAAGCCAAAGAGAGGCTTAGTAATCAGGTTAGGTTGTTGAAGGAGGGAGAAAAACAGTAATGCTATACAGTTAGTTTTAATCTGGGTTAGTGCATGGGTATAGCCATTGTGTTTTAAGGAGTAACTGTATTTGATTTTTGAAGGGTGGTAATGATCGAAGTAAATGTAGGTTGCTGGGAAGCCTGTTCCAGATTTTCCCTACTGAATTATAGAAGAAGAAGTCTCCTGCTTTATTATGGGAGTTATGGATGGTTACTAGTAATTTATCTGAAAAAAGAACTTTGCAAACTGGATCCAAACAAAGCACAAGGAGGATATGGGATTAGAAAATCATGACCTGAAAACACTTTGGCAAGAATGTATAGTACCATTATATCTCTTATTTACTGTGTCGTATAAATACAGGGAGATTCTTCAAGTCTGGAGATGTGTACTTGTTAAACCTGTACTTAAGGGAAAGGGCAGTAGAACAAATCCAGAGTAGTGCAGACCCTTAAGTTTACTTTTATGCTGTGGAAAAGTAATGCAGAAGATAATATCGGATACGTTATTGCCAGAATTGGAAATGCTGGGACTTGAAACCATATATCAGCATCCATATGTTGAAAATAATCTACTGCTACTTGTAACACGATACTCAATAGCAATGCCATAACAACTATGAATAAAAACTTGTGCTGCAATGTAATTTATATAGATTCAACTGCAGCTTTTGACAGGGTCATACAGAAAACATTGATCAATAAATTAGAATGACTAGGTATTGATGTACTCTTGATAAGATGGAATGCAGTATGGCTCACAAATAGGACTTGGCAAGCATCATACAGCAATAGAACTAGGTATATGAGTAGCTTTGAGTTTTTCTAATCATATCAATCAATTGGTTTATGATAGTTATAAAACTATTGGTTGTATAAAAAGATATATTAAAGTCCAGGAATTCAGAAATGATGAAGTCATTGTTTTTAGTTACTTTAGACCCAAGCAGGAATAACAATAGGTAAATCTTAAAAGAAAACAAGCACGCGTAAATTGGAAATATACCAAAGGCTTCCATAGATGTGAAAAATTGAAGTTATTGTGAAAGGCTAAAATATCTGAACCAGTACAATGTCTCATACAGATATTTAAGAGAAGACCTTATTCAGGTATATAGGGCATTTAGAGACAACTACCTTTGGGGATGTTTGGAGTTATCAAAAAGTAGTAGAGAATCATCAGGCAATCTATGTAGAAGATTCTATAGGAATGATAAGTGTACTTGCTGGTTCTCTGAAAGAGCAGCTGATGCATGGAACAGGCTGCCAAATGACATTAAATAAAGCAAGTACTAGTTTAGATATTTTAAGAACTGTCTGAACACTTATGGGAAAAACTGTTTTGATATATTGGCAGGTTAGAGAGGCATTAATACCTGTGCTTGAAAAATGTATGTATTTATATGTGTCTGTCTCTTTGTCATTCAACATTCTCACGTATTTCCAAAATCCAGCAAGGGTATTACAGATTGTTATTAGTCATAGTGAAACATGCAATTATGGTTTAAAACCAGACAAGAACAGCATTTTCCCTCTAAGAACACTAAAAATATAAATAATTCACCTCTGTCATCTAGTACTATCAGTTTGCACAATGAGTTAGTCAAATATAGACCCGATATTCTCATTTTGTTCATAAAATCTTATAGAATTGGAGAAATATAAAATTTGAGAAAACCAAACACTTTTTGCCCACCACAGATTTTGCTGTGCACATGGTTCACGAATTATGTGTAAATAAAAGTATCAATTGGTTTAAACATGCCAATTTCAAGAAAAGGACGCCTTTTAATAATCTGACTAGTAAAGAAAGGTATACTTTGAATGACTTGGCTTCTGACTGTTAAGTAAGAAATATGTTAGCAGATGAAGGTGGGCCAGTGATAATGAACAGTATCAGTTAATAATGGACAATAAACAGCAGAGGAATAGGAACACTTTGTTAGCACAGAGTACACAGTATACAAAACATGGATAGGCATTTTGTGTTTTTCAGTTATAAGGCAATTGATTATTTATTGAATTATTTAATAAAGGAATATTTTCTACTTAAATTTTGTTTTTTTTTGTGACTTTTGTTCATCCATGATTGCAGATAATGTTGATATATTAAAAAATCATAAAAATATTATAGATCCACTTTTTTGACTTAATGTAGCAGCCAGTGGATGAAAACTGAATGCATTGCTGGATTACTTGAACACAAACCTAGGCCAGTAGTTGGAAGGTGAAACATTTAACTTAAGATTCCTTTGTTTTTCCAAAAATGGTGAAAAGACTGTATGTGAATTTACATGCTATTTTGATAACTCTTTATGTGCTTTCAAGTTTTAGTGTTACAACTAAATATAAAGGTATAGCTTTAGTAAAGGAATTTTAGATAAATATGGTAAAGAATATAATATTAGTGTTGATATCATCAGTGATTTTTTTTTTGGATTTAGTGTTAATATTTTGTTATGTTTAAAGAGGACTATTACCGACATGTTTCAGGAGTGGCTTTGGCAGCAGTTGTGGTGAGAGGTATATGTTGAAAAATTGTATAGAATATTTTAATGTCATCACAGATCTGAAGATTGAAGTGAGCACTCATGCACACAAGACAAATTATTGGAATGCAACAGTATATAAGAAAGGAGGTTGTTCCATCATAACAAAGATTTTTGGAAACCCGATAGTGAAAATGGAAATCTGCAGTCTTCATATATCAAAAAAGGTATAGTGAAGAGTAAGTTTATAATTATAGCCAGGCTCACATTTGGTGATGAAATTTATTAACTCATTAACACCTGCGTGGTGTGGAATGTCATACCTCTAGTATCCTACACACATCTTATATTCCAGAGCAATTTCTGAAAAATAAACTTAAAAGCATAAGCAAACAAATGTAAATATTTTTGAACAAGAAAAACTATTTAGGCTGTACAAATAGCAACATTATCAGTACGTTTTTTTTTTTACAATAATACTAGTTAATGCATTCATAGCATTTGCATAAATATAATGATATAATGCACACAAACCCAAAAATATAATTTTGCTAAACTTTCACAAACAAATTATCATATCTTGGAAACTGCACAACTTAGACATATACTCTTAGAACATTTTTAAACCAGACAAACTTTCACCTGGCAACAAAAAAATCCTCATGAATGAATGGTTATTGAGATATTTACAGAAATATGAAAACATATGATTAAGTGTATAATTAGCAATATAAATAACACCGAATATTTCTGAAGACATGCAACTTACAGTGCAAATGTCAAAGATAGTTTGCTACAACGAAATCTAAAGTTTCATCTGATGTCATGCAACAGTAAAAGTCATTTATTTTCTGAAGTATAAAGTACCTGTGGAGATATTATTTATTTTCATAATTACTGTCAAATAACTAGTAATATCTCAGGTGTAATGTGATTATAAATAGCCATTCACAATGAATTTTCTGGTCTCCTGTCATGGTATAGCACAGCATAGCTCTCAATAACACGTAGGGATTGCCATCATAAAAATGTGAACATAAATATAGCAATATAAATAATAAATGACAAACAGCAATTAATTACTCAACTTCAGGACATTATAGACTAAAAATATTTGTGTCATTTTGTTAATACCTCCCTGCACTTTCTAATACTCCCAATTATTATCTGGTAAGTCACTTAGTTAAGGAAAGCAGACCCAAAAAACAGTCTGGATGCCATAAGGAGCTATGGTTGTGAACTGGAAGCATATAAAAAGATGTTATAGGATTGAATGAGTTAAGGTAAATGTAGACAAAATACATTTTTTTTCTTTAGAGATAGACTGTATCTAGATACTTCGATAGAGGAAGCCCTTGTTTGTGTTTGTACTTATAGACAAGGGCAGCCTGTACCTATCACTGGGGTGGGTTTAAGTGCTAGTACTAAAAACTGGAAATAGTTGAGTTCAGGTGGTAGCAGCACATATAACTTTTATGGCTGATAGTACTACTTTTAAAGCTATAGTTAGAAAACAATGGAATATAGTTAAGACACATGAAGTTCTGAGTATTTTTATTGGAGGAATTCCTAGGCTTATGGACAAAAGGTCCAGAATCCTTAAAATTATTAAGTGCAAAAATACATTTCTAATAAAGAAAGTGGCAGCTTTTCCTTCCTTTTCCCCAGGCAATGTTATTTTATGTCTAATAGCACATATGTGATTAATGGTTATAACTGGGAGACTTTAGCTTCTTTTGGTACATATACCAGTGAAACTAAGACATGTAACGTTTGACATAATGCTTATTTTGTGAACATTTTTATATAGGCAAAACCACTAGAAAGTTGAAAAAAGAGCATCAGAAAATGTTCATTCTATTAAGTACAAAGATGGTTAAAATGCCTTGCATGCACTTAGCTTGCAAAGTTCAAGCTTCAAAACATTTTGTTTTGCTTTAGAGGCAATTCAAAGTGGTGTGAGGAAGAATGCTGATCCCTTATTCAAGAGATATTAGTTTTTATTGCAGTTCAAATTTAATGCCTTTATAAAACTAGGTTTGAATGACGCTATTAATTTTATTAACGTTTATCTAGTTACTTTAATATAGAGCATTGCAATATGAACATGATTACTGGTCAATTTTGCATTATATGTGGGTTTTTTTATTTGTTTACTTTATAATTTGCATGTATTTGATGTTTTTGATTAAGTTCATGTTTATGTTCAGTGAACAAAAGTGTTAACATTGGTAAATATTTTATTCCTGCTGTTTTGCACCAGATGTGTATTTTATTGTATTTCACATAACTATCATAAGTGTATTCCACACTGCAGTACTGAGGACAAGCAACATATAGCAGCATGCCTACTGTATTGTAAATCTGAAACTAACATACTGAGAAATTAAAAATTATTTTCAGTGCTCACCCAGCATCACATATATCCTACAAGTTGTATATAAAACAATGTTATCACACAAATCATTATTTAAAATTCATCTGAACAAAACCTTCTCCAAATCTACAAGACTAAAACAAAAATAGGACAAAACCTGCACAGTTACTCCCCAGTTCAGTCCTAGAACAAACTTCCTTTAGACATTAGAAATACCAAGCACCCTCTTAAATTCAAAACTGCTACTAAAAACTATCTAAACAGGATATAGATCAGCCACTGTAACTACCACCCCTTAAAGGATCACCCAATACTCGTCACCTCAGTCTCACCTATCCCCCTATCTTTCTTGTGCTTCAAAAGTACTTGACAACTAATGTGTTATCCCTTTATTTACAGCATTTAAACTGCACATCTTTACTGAAGTACTCAAGACCTATTCTCTGCTAGGACTGGACAGCTTGGTATTATTGATGTAATAATGTATATACTCTCTGATTTGTTAACCATGTACTTTTGCTCTGTATATTCACTCTAGTTTTTGTTGTATTTTTGTTGTAATTCTTGTAATTTTTTTGCTTGAAATTGTAAGTGTGGAGATTTTCTCTCCGGGCCTCCACTGAAAAAGGCTTCGGCGCAGTCGGACTAACCCGGTCAACAAATGTCAAATAAAATAATAAATAATAAATAAATATGCCAGAATCTAAAGTCACGCAGCTGGCCATCATGTGCTGACCCAGAACTGCATGGAAAATACAAACTGAAGGAGGCCTGCAATTAAGCAGTTTTGAAGCATGTTGTGTTCCAACACACAAAGCTACTGCTAGATATATAGAATGGCCTATAAAATGGTAAGACATGATGACAGAGCAACATGCCTGATGAAATGAGTAAATGCACTGCCAGTTAGATTGCACTATAGTTTATTTTAAAGGCAACCATCAACAGTTAAAAACATTGGCTGGATGTATCATTGTAGAACAAAAATAGACATTACTCCATAAACCAAAGGGCACCCTGTAATATACAATGCATTCACATGTTATGACAGAATAGTCACAGCTGCTGTCAGATGAACGTGGCAATCCATAAGAAGTTTCATAATTCACATCCTGATTCTTCAGATCCACTGTTAAATTTCTGATTCCAATGATTCCAAAGTGAATATAATTTAAAATTTATATATCAACCATTCGTATCCTTGTGTCTTCTTGCAACATAATGACCAGACATTGCAGACGAGTGTAGGGAGCCAGGGGACTGGCAGAAAAACATGGAGAAGCATAACATTATAATACAATTACAGCAGCACAAAGAACATATGTTGTAGCGTTGGCAGAATGGATATCATTTTAAAATCATTTATCAGTATTTATAATCCCATGGCTAGCTAAAAATATGGCTGAACTAATAAGCTTTAGTCTGACACTGTGCTATACTAAATATAGAATGCAGCATTTGAGAGATGCTTGGGCTACATAAGCAAAGTGTAAACAACAATAAAACACTCTGCGCTATTCAGCAATATATAATCTTTTTATATCATCACAACAGTTATATGTGCATAGTGTAAAGTACCTTTCTGAAGACTACAGGGAACATATACAACTGTGCAGAGTTTACTGCAACACATGTATACTTAACAGAAGCCATAGTGCCAAAGATGCTGATAAACTCACATAACAATTAATGGTAAAACGTAATACATTGAAAGAAAAATAAATGAACATGTAAAATAATCTATGCATAGTGGTTTTAGTAGGAGTGGCCAGATCCAGCCATGCATTTCTTTTAGATATGTGCCATCATGGCAGATCATCATAGCGACAGCAGCACCTCACAATATTTTTGAGATGGGTTGGGTGAGCTACTTACCAACTGCATTCCAGAAGGTAGAATTTTAACAGTCCGACATTGTAATAGTGGTTCTCCCCTCTCCGCCTCTCACTCTGCTTCCAGAGTGTAGAAAAGGAAAGATTTCTCCTTGATCTGCTGCCCTGGATATGCGAAGTTTCTTATAATAAAGATCTATTGTCAAAACAAAACAGGAAAATGTGTTAATGCTTTCAGAGATCAGTTGAGCAATCTTTCATATATTTTAGAAAATGGCCTACTTAATTGCTAAAATCTTTACAGCTACAGTTTCTTTTAAAGTGGAAATCCTACTGGCTAAAATGACAAAACCATCAAGTCAATAATACTACATAAAGTTGACATAAAAAAAATCAGATGAGGAATTAAATGCTACAATGAGCCAACATTACAGTCTTCTTTCGGCTTTTCCCGGTTAGAGGTCGCCACAACGGAAACTCCGGTCCGCTAATGATTGGCAGTAGATTTTTACGTGCTGGCTTGCCGGGCCTAACATTCAACCTTCAATGAAGGAACACCCATTCATGCATGTCGACACATAGAAGACGCCCTAACTGAGAATTGAACGTGCAACATCTAACTGTGAGGCGACAACGCTACCGCAGCACCACCACGCAGTCCCATGAGCCAACAGTACATTATGAAATATAGAGTATAATAAACTATCAAAACATTTTCTCCCCGTGATCTAGTCTGGCAGTTTCTGCAAAAGATTGAGTCTAACCAACGCTAGCAAGCTGCTTCCTGTTTTCTAGGGTTTGATTCCTTCAGCATCTGTGTTTCCAACTGTATGTCTGAGCAACTCACTTACTGAGATAGTGCTCTAGAGCAATCGTGGAATTGTCGTAAGGCCCTCAGTCAATAAATGCTTATAAAATGAATCACCCACTTGATGCTTCAGGCAGAGCAACAAGAAAAGAAAATGTACTTATTTTGCAATTGTTCCATAACTACAACAGTAACTCCCACAAAACAAACAACCAGAAAATGTGAATAAGTTTTTACAGTTATTTCATAAACATTGTAATATTTAGAAAAGACTGAAGTTGTTTATCTTAGACTGAACATAGAGGCATATACCAGACATGCAGCTCTACACGGCAGTGAAGAAATTCTATTTACATTTTACAATCCACTTGAAACCTACACCAGTCTAAACAAATTAAAAGTGTATCAGCTACCTGACAAATTACTTCCTGCCTAGTATCTTGCAGTGGGAAGTAAGTGACACTATATGGTGCTTTTGGGGTGCTACTCACAACAGTTACAAGATTTACATTTCAAATTATTTCTGAACAGTCTTTGCTGACAGTGAAACTTGAAAGGCCAAATCATTTCTTCATGCAAAATCTGTTATCTATTAAGCAAAGTTATATGTTTGTTTTACTTCACATTAATGATGATCTAGCTATAAAGTACAGTAAAGCTTAATCATTACTAACTAAACATGGCTGCACAAGCTGTATAATAATGTTGCCATAGTGCAGAACACCTTCTTGGATCAAATTACATGAAATAAGTGTGGTTGCCTTTAAGTCCAATTAGTGATGTGAAAGAAAGGAAATAATTACACGTTATAGAATCTTTCTATGTACCTTCCTCACTGCAGCTTGCTGGCCAGCAATTCTCTGCACTCAATCAGTCAATTCATTTAGCACAGGGTGAAACTTGATTATGCTCACCATAATTTTGATATTCATCAGGATTATTTCTTTTACTTCATAGGTTTGCCCTTTGATGATTGATATAGGCACTCACATCACCATAAAAGTCTACTATGTCCTCTGCCTACATGCCAGGGCTCCTAGCACATGCTAATTAAGTTTGCTTTCACCAGCTTAGCAAGCCAAGTCTACATCTCAATTTATGACTGCAATGACTGCAAGGATCCACTTGAATGCAGTGAAACAGCCACTGGACCACCATTCCTAACCCCTCAAAATAGGCAAGGCAGCATTTGCTACTTGGTCCTACAGCTCCTGCCAGTGTTTCAAGATCTTAATCTGATAATGGAACTTAGGCTGCACAGGACATAAACATGGCTTTGTCTCTCTATGGCACAGAGCTGGGACTGCATTTTCTAGTCGCATTAATGACATCTGCAATATGATATTTGGAGAATGGATCTACCAAGGAAAGGAAGATCCTCTGTCTGTATTATAATAACTCAGAGCACTGAGCACTGCTATGGATTCTATTTAAACTATGTGTGGAGTTTCTCTTGTTTTTCCCATGTCTAAGTGTATTTTCTCTGTAATCAAATTAGTTGACTGGCAACGTGTGTGTGTGTGTGTGTGTGTGTGTGTGTGTGTGTGTGGTACATATATATATATATATATATATATATATATATATATATATATATATATATATATGTATAGATATATGCATGTATATATATATATATATATATATATATATATATATATATATATATATAGATAGATAGATATATAGATATGGATATATACAGAGACAGAGAGAGATGTACTGAAAAAGAATAAATGACCAAAATATTGATGTTAACAAAATCGGCCCAAATGGTCAGCTTTCAAATGTCAACACACTACTATGCATGTGCCAAGCAAATATCTCAGTGCACACAAAAAAATATTTAAAAAATACCCTATAGAATTCTGCACCCCCCAACTCCCTGATAATTATATATACTAACTCTGAGATTGCACAGTGTTAGGCAAAAGGGCATATCTTGCAAGCTCAAGAAATGTGTGATATCACTCATTTATCAACCATCAGTGCAGTCCACCAAAGGGGGATTTTATACAGTGGTAGCATTGTTGTCTCACAGCAAGAGGTTCTACTGTTTGATTCATGGTTGGAGTGCCTTCTGTGTGGAGTCTGCATGTCCTCCCACGGTCAAGTGGCCTCCGAAAGACATGCGTAAATGGGCTTCAGGCTGGGAACTCGGCACCATAAAAATCTACTGCCAATCATTAACAGACCGGAGTTCCACTGTGGCGACCCCTAACCGGGAAAAGCTGAAAAGACAAACAAACATTTATATATATATATATATATATATATATATATATATATATATATATATATATAGGTCCCATTTAAGCGATTGAAGTTTCAGTACTTCGAATTTCATATGGCCGAAACCATATGATCGAAGTTTTAAAACTAAGAAAACTTAAACAGAGATCTTCATACAGAACAGGAATAATCCCTTCTCCTCACTGTAGTGTGATCTCAGAGTTGGTATATTTAATATCAGTGGGTGTTGGGGGTGCTAGGGGACTTGCCCCCCCTGCATAAATGTGTATTTGTGTATTATTTTATTATTATTTTTTTAATGTTAGAAGTTTTAAAACTTTGATCATATGGTCCTGGCCATATGACATTTGAAGTTATGAAATTTTGATCATTCAAAGTAGACCCATATATTTAAATATATAATCTATATTTATAAATTTCTATATATAGAGAGAGATACATAGAAACCTAGCTATACATGGTACATGTATATAGCTAGAGAGATGTATATTATACAACAATGAAGTACAAATGACTAAAACTATATTGTCTGCAAAAGGAAAACAAAAGCTTTCCTTTAGCAATCAGTAATTTAAAAAAAAACAAACAGTAACTTCTGACATACTTAGAGTAATGATGCTGTTAGGGAAAGGATTTTTGTTAAGGTAATTTGTCATACTGGGTAAAGAGCAGTGACAGGGCTAAAGTTACGTTGAACTTGTATAATAAAGGATGGACATAGACGACCTTACTCTTGTGTGCAAAGCCTAACTCAAACCCTACCACTGCCCGTAACCCCAACTATACACAGCTCCATACTAAAAGCTGTTTCAGCAACAACACTACCAAAGATACTCAGACTCACACTTCACATACTAAGTCTATCCTCTTACATATCCCTTACTTTAATCGTAACCCAGAAATACTTGAACACATACTCTAATATCTTGATACACACAAGCACACACATACAATATTAAGTCTACCTCATTCCATAGCTCGTATTCTTACCCTAACCCACAAATACTTGCAAATACATACCTAATCCTAATGCTGAAATGTTTAGCATATCTAAAAGTTTGGCAGTGCAAAAAAAAAAAAAAATACACATCACAACTGGAAGCACATCTCATAAAGCAAAGAAACAGTCGATGTTCCTACCAGATGAAGTCTTCAGCAATTGACAAGAAAAGATTTCACTAAAAATAGACAGCCATAAACATTGTTGATTGAACATGCATTCAGTTAAGTACCACATAGACGTGTATATATATATATATATATATATATATATATATATATATATATATATATATATAAATACATACACATATATATATATATATATATATATATATATAAATACATATATATATATATATATATACATATATATATATATATATATATATATATATACACACACACACACACACACACACACACACACACACACACACTCGAGCCTACATACACATGTAACTTACCTAGTCAACTAACGATAGATAATTAAATAATTAATGACTAAATAAATGAATGGACGGAGATGTAACTCTGATCTCTGTGAATGCAAAATGTCACTTGCTGTGTGTTCTAGTCAAAGTTCAAATGACATTGCCACTGCATAATAACTCTAAGATGTAACACTATCTGTTGCAGACTTAGATGTCAAGCTATTTTTTAACTTTCTTTATTGCAAATGACTTAAGGTACATAGCCATTAATTCACCTCATCACCATAGCTCTCAACCTGTTAGAGCAATAAATCTGGACAAAAGCACAAATAATAGGGGGTGGGGGCAAAGGCCCAAAAATAGGAACACTTTTTAAATATTGCTCTTATAAATTTAGAATGTTAATAGAATAACAGGTTTTGCATTAGCACATTCATGAATTTTCTGAAAGATATGAAGTCTTAAACTAAAATGTCTGCCATTATTTTCAGATTCAGTCCTCAATAATTTGTTAGTGATTTGTCAGAAAATCACAATTTTTTGAGAAATAGACCAAAATATTAGGAGAAATCTGGACATTCTGCAAAAATCTGGACAGTTGAGAGGTATGCTCATCACTCATTGCATTCAGTGTTTACACCACTGTAATATTTTTCTCACAATGTCACAAAATGTTTCTGCCCAATTAATTTTCAGTTGTAGTCCATAAGTCTAATATTTTCCAATATTCATCATGATTTTTAACAAGATTGTTATTTGACCATAGATATGAACATTTTTGGTAGTAGCATAGTTACTGCTGACTGCATTGGGGGAACTGCAGAATGTTACAGTAAGACATTAATAATGGTGAAATCAGTTAGGATTAATATTCCGTACTCTTTATTTAATAATAATTTTTATAGCTGTAATTTGCACTAACTTTAAAATGAATTTCCCATAATAATATCCGTAAGAAGGCTTAGTCTTGCTACCCGCAAAATGAAAAAAACAGATAATCCGGCAGAAAGCAGGCAAAGCACACAAATCCACAAAAGGGTACAAATATTTAATGTCAGACCAGTAAATAAGCACTTTCATCTCTGCTTCTTCAAGGAACAACAGACATCCATAACCTAATAACTCATTAGATATTATTAAAATAAATAATCATGATAATAATGTAAATTAAACCTAAAATATTTTCACGTAAAATATACCTATACTCACAAGCTTACTTATATATGCACATGTGTTATATAATGTACTTATATATACAAGATCATTATTAATTTGAGTGAAAATGTTTTAGGTTTAATTTAATTTATCATGGTTATTTATTTTAATAATATTTAATGAAGTATTATGTTTAGTATATCTTTGTTATGCATTTATGTTGTTCTTTGAACATATGGTAATGTTCCTTTAAGCAAATTCATTTAGATAATTGATTTTGTATGTGATAGGTTAAGTTAGGGGGATGTGTGATTTTGAAATGCTTTTAACTAATGTAATCTGTTTTTGTATTTATCTGATGAAGCCTCTGAATGAGAAAAGATGAAAGCACTTATTTACTGGTCTGACATTAAACATTTGTACCCTTTTGTGGATTTGTGTGCTTCGCCTGCTTTCTGCCGGAATATCTGTTTTTTTGTTTTGCTGGTCTTGCTGTTTTTCCTGTTTTTAGTCTTGTAACAGCCCACCCCCCCATAGGAACTAAGTGGTAGACAAGAGGAGCACCAATTTCTCCTTGCATATGTTATTAAAGACAGCTCATTTTACATTGCTGTTGACCAGGGATATGCTTACATCTGGAGGCATCAGATACTTATGCATGCATTATTTTAATATACAGTGTCCAGCATTCTAGCAATCACCAACTTACTAGTCATTTAATGTCCTCTTATTAATATATATTGTATGTCTGAACATGCTCCCCTTATCTTCCCCTGTACTGTTCACTCTTCTCCTCATTCAGCCACACCATTCTTTCGGATTCCCTATTTTCCATTTATTGTATATGAGTATCAGTTTCTTAAATGGTTCTAAATTTTCCTGTTTCACTTCCTCTTCTGATCTTCACTACTTCCATTTTTTTTGGTGCTCTTAATATTCACCATTCCTTCCATAAGTATCAGTTTAACCTTTTTATAGCTTTCTGTGTTACCCTATGGATATATATACACTTCCACCATTTATAAAAATAATCAGTCTCCTCTTTGCCATACCCCCACCAGCTACTATTTTCCATTACTCGGTTTATGCACTCTTTCAGTTCTTCATTCCTCAATTTCATGATCACCTATTTAATCCAGTAAATAGAGAGAGGTCAGCATTTATCCCAACAGTCAGTGAGTACAAGCCAGAGAAATTAATCTTGAATGGAGTCCTGACACATTGCCAAGTGAAGCCTACACTGACTAATGCACAGCATGTACACTTACGGACATTTTGCAGGACTAACAGTTCACTTATGGCACATCCGTATGGAGTGGTAGGATGCCAAAGCACCAAACACCCCCACCCTGAAACCTGTGGCGCCACAATGAAATCATGCAGGCTAAAAATGAAAACACCACAGCCAAGGAAACACATATAACACTAAGAAATGTGAGACAGTAACACTAGCCACTAAAACACTGGGATAACATCCCTAATTTCTGCTTTCCACAGTTTAAACTGTTTTTTCAGTCCAGATATGGTTTAATCTCCTCTGCTGAAACATGTTCTAAGAGCTATTTTAAGACTGTTTCCCACTATTTTAAGAGCCCACGTTTAGTCTCTACACTTTTTTGTCTCCTTAACCCAATTACACCTCAGTCTATGAAAACTCCTGTTCTTTCTTTTTTTTTTTTTTTTTTTTTGTCCAGGTCCTTCTGTATAATTCTCATCATATCCTTCCACAGAACTATCCATTTCTATTGCAACCTAGACAGTTTTTTCTTGACTGGGATTTATAACTTCTCCCCCTTCCCCTTCTTCTTATTGGATGCTTAATATAATCATTTGCTAGTCCATATAGACCCAGAGAAGTTAAAGTTTCTTGAAGTTCTTTCACTTCTGTTCAAGTATAGGCCTCTTATTTTTCACATCATTTGGTTCCCTACAGCCACACATTTCTATTAATATTTCCTCTTCTTTCCTCTACAGTGACCATCTCATACAGTTCCTGCCTGTCCCACATCCACACAGTTGCATCCAAATGTGATTATGTCATGCAGTCTTGTGCCCCAATGCCATGCATGCTAGTCATGAATTAAACCTCTATATGTGTCAGTAATTATGTACATACAAGACACAACCATTTCTAGTTATATAACACAATCTCTTCCTGTTTGCAGTATAGTGCTTTCTGCATTATTATAGCTCATGCTAGCTAACAAATTTATTCTAATTTCATACCTGTAATTTATTGACAACAAAAGTACCACTCATCTAACATGGACAGATTGTCTAGGTAATATGAGTCTATTTACTGCTTATTGTTACAAGCGTTACCTGACGCTGACAACATTTTTCCTTTACTGCATAGTGAATCCTCCTTACATAAAATACACACATATTACTTTTATGTATACAGAAAAGCTACTATTGTATGATTTACATGTACTACAGAAGTTATGCACGTTAAATTGAGACGCTATGAGCTGCATCAGTACTTATCAGTAAGATGTTCATGTCTTATCCTATATTGGCACAGGCAGGTTACACATCTGCCAAATGTTGGAGATAGTCACTCCTAGGGCACTCATGGTTATATCACTTGCCTTATTCTAGGTTATACTTAACTGAAGAGAACTTCTTGTTTAAGTATGTATTATTAGTGGGAATCTCATGCTGGGGTTTAGTTTATTGTGCTTAGCAACACAGGTAGTTCTAACACCATGCAAAATGTTTGTACATTTATATTCCTGGAGGTGCTAGGTGATATTACTTACTGAGACATAAGATATAGCCTTCAGGTGAAAACTGAATCCAGTTTCATAGCCATAGATGCCATTGGTTCATAAGGTCATAGCTTCATAGGAGGTTACTAGGCTAGCAGACTTAGAGCCTTTATAAGCCTAGCCATGTTAATCCTGGATTGCCCTAATTGTCCTTGGTTAGATGGATGTACTTTACAGATCAACACCGACTACCACTGTCCATGAGGGACATGGGTTCTACTCCCGGGGTGAATTTGCGGTCACCCATCCATTTGTCCAGGCAGTGCTTGAATAAGCTTATTGAGGAGCTCTGCTTCACATGAGTTTGAGGTTTATTGCAGAGCCGTAACAATCTCTGGGAGACATACCTGTCTCTCCAGCAAGTTCTGCTAATGTCACTGGCAAGGTTGAGATCCCTAGAGGAAGTGATTCTAGTACCATTTGATTTGTGGATGTGCAGCATTTCCATCAAGTCAGGGTCAGAGACTGCCCTGTAAGCCAAGCACAATTCATCTTGCAGTTGCCTATATGATGCCTATATGATACAGAGTACAGTGACAGGGCTTTCAGTGTATCTACATAGGTCATGATTTGGAGGTCCTGTATCTTCTTATTGAGAAACCTCTGTTGTCTCTCCAGTTGCTGTAGGTATCTGGTGAGATACATGCAGAAGGGAGCATTGCATTCTATTAATGGTCTGATTAAGGTCAAGTAAAGTTGGGTTATAATATCCTTAGACCTGGATGTGATGCCTTTATTCATTAGATGTGAAATTTAGAAGGCTTTCCTTACCACCATGGAAACCTGGAGGTCAAAGTTCAGATTGCTGATAACCCATGTTCTCAGATCTTGCACCACTGGGTTTGAACTTAGAGGGCTGATGTCAATATTGTAATCAGTGGGTAATTCCACTTTGCCAAAATGGGTAATAGTGTACTTTGTTGCATTTAGTTTTAGGCTGTGACTGTGGTACCAGTCATTTCTTTGTTAGTCCCTCCTGTAATATGTTAACATCATCAGGGTTCTCAATGATTGTGCCTAGTTTACAATCATCACTGCGCTTAGTAAGCCAAAGACTGTCTACTTTAGTCAGGACTTCCAAGAAATAGATTCCAAATAGTAAAGGGCCCAGTACAGAACCTTGCGGTATGCCACTGGTGACGAGTCTACTGGTAGAGGTGGAGTCACCAACTTTTAGAGTATGTGCTCTGTTGGTGAGCCAGTTAGATACCCATCTAGTGATATAAGGGTTAACACAAAGCAGGGAGAATTTTTCAATGATACCCAAGTGGAGGATTGTATCAGATGCATTGTCTATCTCCAGATGACCGATAGTTTCTAGTCTTGGGTGGGTAACCAAGCCACTTTCTATTTTTGTGGTAACGACCATCCATCCTATATTGGATGGTATTCTTAGTGTACTGAAAGATACCAACAATTTTCTTAATGATCTATATGCCTGGTACAAGAATCTGGATGGCAGTGAAGATTTGATACTTGTCACCTTAGATATTACATCACTGTTTACCATCATACCGAACGAGTATGTGGTTGAAAATGTGAGGACATTTCTGACATGTTGCAGAGAACTTACTCCCAACAGAGTAATGCTTGTGCATATGCTACTTCATCTGATCTTAGAAAATAACATATTTGTATTTGAAGGATAATTTTATCTGCAATGCACTGGTGTGGCTATGGGTATGGTTTGTGCCAATTCATACACAAATCTTGTTTTAGCACAATGGGAACGTAACCACATTTATAGTATCAATCTCTTTACTCAGAATATAGGTTATTATAGACATTTTGTAGATGATGTCTTTCTGGTATGGAAGGGCACCTCAGAAGGCTTTACTTAATTTTTTGCATTCCTACATATCACTACCACCTTCCTGAGTTTTACTATGAACTGTTCTAAAGGCTCTATTGATTTTCTAGGTGTTACAATCAGTAGAGATAAATTAGATAATGTGGCCACCAGACTTTTTAAGAAGCTATGCAAGAGGAAGAATATTCTACATAAAGCCAGTATGCATTCGAGGCATGTTTCCAGGAATGTAGTTAAAGGCCAATTATTTAGAATCTTAAGGCTTCATAATGATGACCAGACTGCCATTGAAGCTGTAGGCACAGTTTACAAGGAATTCTCATCCTGTAGTTATTCCAATAGGCAGATACAACAGGCTGGCAATGAGCTACTTCAGATAGTTGATCATTACACCTCACCGAAGTTTACTTTTACTTTTTCTAGCAACACTGGGATTGTATGTGATATTGTTAAGAAAAATTGGCCAGTGCTGTTAGCTGATGATTCTTTAAAATATCTAGTTGGCCATGTACCCAAGTTTACATTCTCCAATAACCTATCTCTGAAGAGGCAATTATGCCATAAGCATTTTGAACATGATTGGTTATGTTCAATTTGTAAGGGTACTTTCCTTTGTAGATCTTGTGCTGCTTGTAATTATATTTATGTGAAGAGTTTATTTGAGCACCCTCATTTGACTTCTTATATTACTTTTAACTTCTATGCAGACTGCAAAAGAAGAAATGTTGTTTATTATGCCCAATGTTATACCCGTGAGTGCTTCTACGTCGGTAAGGCTAACTGTGCTCTTAAAGATAGGATATTTGAGCATTTGAATGATTTCAGTAATGGTAAATTTACAAATGCTTTAGTGAGACATATACATGATCTAGGATCTAATCATAGTTTTAAGTTTTTTGTTTTAAAAGTTGTTAGTGAAAACATGAGAGTCGGTGATATAAAAAACAAGACTGAGTGTTTAGAATTAAAATGGATCATTCATTATGCGAGATGACAAGCTTCCTGGCTTGAATGAAGCTTTGTCCATTAAACCAATACTTAAGACACGTGATTAAAGGCATTGAATTGATTCATTATTGTTTTATGAATGGAGCTGTTTTTTTCTGAATGAATTTTGTACATGTGACTATGTTGATGTATGCTGATCAGTTATCATACTATTTTGTATATGTCGGTCTTATCTGGCATTTTATATTGGCCTGATAAAGCAGTGCTCCTAACTGCAAAAGAAAGTGCTTACTCTGTTTTACTGTTTACTAACTCATTACATCTGAGTGATGCCTCCAGGTGCATCTGCGGTTAACTCCTACTGACGTCTCTAGGCATAAAATATTGCTTGTTCATATTTGCATCAGTAATTCCAAAACTATGTTATGTACAAGGTTTTAAAAGATTTCCTGTTAAAGTTTACACAATGTCAAACTCAACTGCATTAACATTTGACCTCTGTCTAATGCAGGTAAATATATATTAACTGTTGTTTTTATGATATTAATTTATATAGATATAATTTCCACATTATTTCTATATATTTCAGCAACTGAGTAACACAGACAGAACTCCGTAGCCTCTTATGAAAGCTCTCAGCTAGATGAATAAAACTTTGAGTGGTTGCTGAAATATTGTAAGTTGTTTACAAAATATGACAAACATAGTAGTTACTGTGTTTACTGTGACTTATAAAATTCTCTTTATGACCTAGAACCTAAAGAATACTACCAATATAAAAATAGTTTGTGCTGAAGAATTTGCCATTTATACTTCTTTCATAACTCCTATGGTTCCAGAGATATGAACATTTGTTTAAAATGTGAGGACATAATTTGGTTCCTTCAACTGTAACTCTGAAGGGGTGATTTATGCCCTTAAATGTCCGTGCAAGAAATTCTATATTGGTGAAACCAAACGGTCATTTAAAGTCAGGTTGCTGGAACATGCTAGGGACATTATTAATAATAGAGAAGCAAGTTCTGTAGCTGTGCATTTTAGGGATTTTCACAATAGCAAAAATGAAGAACTTCAAGCTACAGTTTTAGAAAAAATAAGTTGTTCATGGCATAATATTTCAAATATTAAACAAGTTCTAATATATAAGGAAGCTATGTATATATTGAAATTTAATACTATGTATCCACAAGGTCTTAATGAAGACTTAAATTGGAGAGTATTTATTTAAAATGTCATAATTTCTAATTGTTTTATTGATTAATTGTTTTATCAATTAACTTTGTATATATAAATGTAGCATGTTTTATTTGTTCTTTACTCCTTGAAGGCTCAAGCCGAGACGTCAGAGGAATAAACTTGCCTGTTTTCTGTGGATTTGTGGATTGTATCAGAGTTGTTATTTTTTACTTTTGGTAGTTCTTTGGTTGTTCGTGTACTTATGGCCAGTGATCCACAACTTCATTTGCCTCGTATTTTTAGAGAGACTGTGGATGGTACACAAATGTCTCTGGACAATTTTTTGGCTACTACTTCAGATCGTACTGATAGAGTTTCTGCACAAAGAAATGTGACTGGTAATATTTCTAATGTTTGGGATAAATGGGAGGATGAAAGGAAGAAACGCTTCCCTAATCCCTTCAATGGTGTGGGACGTAAATTACCTTCTTCCATTAATGCTGAAAGTAAATCTCTTTTTAACGAGCTAGAGAAAAATATGTGGAAGGAAACGGCTACATATTTTAATATTTGTGGCTTACAAAAGTATGTTGATCTTGAAATAACACCAAGGGGGTTAAGAGTGTATAAAGATCCAACGACCCCTTTTGATTTACAAAAAGATACAGACATTACCTTTCACAAACGCTGGGTTGCATCCGCTCATAAATGTGTTTCCGAATGGATACAAATTTTGATAGAGCGTGATAGGGTGAAACAGCGTGCATTGAATGTAGAAATTAAGAGACTTTGCGAAAACCTTAATGCCTGCACTCCTGCTTTAATTATGGATGACCTTTTGAGTGGCATAAATGAGAAGTTAAAAGATTATGAGAGTTTGCTGCTAGAAAGAAAAAAAGGCAAACTATTGAGGGACTTGCGTGATTATGAGAGCAATAAGGCTTTTTTGTCTAGAGCCAATCGCAAGAAGCCACATCATCGGGTTCATTTTCAAAATGAATACGGAAGTGAAGGTAACCATAATTCTTCGTTTTCAGTGTCGGAAGGGGGTTATACCTCTTGTGAAGAGATAGACAACATGAATACTGACTTTCCAACACTACCGAAACCTCAACAGTCCGATAGATTTAACCAAACTTTTCGTGGAGATACGAGAAATGCTCGTGGAGGTATCCAGGGTAGAAAACGCCAGAGGGAAGCACAAGGTTCGTCGCAAAGAGGACAATTTCCACAAGGCAACTACAAAAGAGGTAGATGGTGATGTGTTTTCTTTACCTCTGAATGATAATTATGTTATTAATTTATCGGGACAGTCTTTTACAGACATTGAATTGTCTGTTCTCCACAAGGGACTTAAGTTTATTCCTACTGTGGTATCACGTATACATGAAATAAAAAGGGACATTTATAGATTTGGTAGGAAGCTTCAGTTAAAAAGTTTTTTTTATAATAATGTTAATTCTGTGGCTTCTTTAGATAATTCTAATTCTTCATGTGATAGTTTTCATACATGTGCATCAGAAAATACATATGATGCTTATTTTAAATTTGATACTAATTGTATTAAACATAACAGTAACTTTGTTCCACCTGTTTTGAATAATGATGTTATGCATTTTGTTAATTTATTAAATTTTTCTAGTGAGTATGCATTTGAAGAATATATGAAATATAGAGCTGACATACAATATAATTTATGTTTTAATGAGTGGCAGGCTTTACTTAAACTGAGTAAGATGAATGAAATTGTCTTTAAGCCATCTGATAAAGGCAATAAGCTTGTTGTTATGCACTATTCCCAATATAAATGTATTGGATTACTATCGATGTTAAAAGCCTATATACAAATATCAGTCACCAATTTGGTATGGAGGCTGTTAGATTTTTTTCTAGGTGATTATCCTGTTACAGAATACATTTTAGAACTCATTCATTTTTGTTTGATTAACAATTTTTTTGAATTTGATAACTGTTTGTTTCGACAAAAACGTGGTACGGCCATGGGGGCAGCTTTTGCCCCCATGTATGCAAATTTAGCTATGGGGTTATTTGAATCAGAATTTTTATATAGAAAATATTTTTTTCAAAATTATGTTATTAAATATTTTAGGTTTGTGGATGATTTAATTTGTTTGGTTGAAGGTGGTGAGACTTTAGTAGATAATTTTATTTTAGACCTAAATAAAAATAGGTTTTCCTTGGAGTTTGATGGGTTGAAAAAAGGTACATCTGTTCCTTTCTTTGACATTATTTTGAATATTGTTGATGGTAAAAGCCTTGTAACTTCTGTTAATAGGAATTTGATGGTCGTACACAGTATGTGTATGGCACTAGTTGTCATCCTCCACACACGTTAGAAGCATTGCCATATAGTGAAATTCTTAGAACATCTAGACTATGTAATAGTGAGGTTGTTTTTAATAAGGAATTGAATTTACTAATGCATACTTTTAGTCAAAGGGGTTATAATAAGCAAGTTATACAAGATAGTTATGATAAGTTTTGTGGTTACAGATACAAAAAAATTGTTCCCAAAACTTATAATAGTTGTCCAAATGTACCCCATAGTAAAGTTAATTTGAGAGATATTTTATATTTTGTTTCTACTTATGGTTGCTTCAGTGGTGAGATGTCTCGTGTAGTTAGTCATTATTGGAATTATTTTAGTTCTTTACATAATGTATCTGAATGGCTGGATGTGGATTTATGATTTTCATATAGAAGAGGCAGGAATATTAAAGATGTTTTAGTAAAGAGTAGATTTGAAATGCCTGAGGTTAGTTTACAACGAAATTTGTTTCCTAATGGCACCTTGAAGTGTGGGAGATGTAAGGCTTGTAGTTTTGTGGTTAATAAATTTTCCTATATCAATAATATTAGATTTAACACTCTTGGTTCCTTCAACTGTAACTCTGAAGGGGTGATTTATGCCCTTAAATGTCCGTGCAAGAAATTCTATATTGGTGAAACCAAACGGTCATTTAAAGTCAGGTTGCTGGAACATGCTAGGGACATTATTAATAATAGAGAAGCAAGTTCTGTAGCTGTGCATTTTAGGGATTTTCACAATAGCAAAAATGAAGAACTTCAAGCTACAGTTTTAGAAAAAATAAGTTGTTCATGGCATAATATTTCAAATATTAAACAAGTTCTTATATATAAGGAAGCTATGTATATATTGAAATTTAATACTATGTATCCACAAGGTCTTAATGAAGACTTAAATTGGTGAGTATTTATTTAAAATTTCATAATTTCTAATTGATTTATTGATTAATTGTTTTATCAATTAACTTTGTATATATAAATGTAGCATGTTTTATTTGTTCTTTACTCCTTGAAGGCTCAAGCCGAGATGTCAGAGGAATAAACTTGCCTGTTTTCTGTGGATTTGTGGATTGTATCAGAGTTGTTATTTTTTACTTTTGGTAGTTCTTTGGTTGTTCGTGTGCTTACTTGGTGAGACACTGACATGTGCATTGTTATGTGCAGTGGTTTCTATACATGTTAAGGTGCGTGCAGATAATTTGTGCTTGGGAAGTCTCTAACCATTTGGTAGGCTTCTAATGAGTACCTCCTTATACATGTATTTATGCGTTGTATCCTGAATTTGTGTGAGAGGTGAAGTGCATGAGCTGACAACTTGTTTGATGTCTTGTATTTTGTTACTTGAGGGGATTTTTTCCAAATTGATAATGTAATTACATCTCTCACATATGGTATTTGTTTCAGGACTAAGTAGTTTTCAGTATAAATGAGGCAATTATTACATTGCCTTAGGATGCCCAAGTCAATCAGGCTGGCTGGAGAAGTGGTGAGAAAATGACCATCCATAATGGCAGGTTCATACCTAGTACTGTTGGGGAGTGGGTAAGTTAGATCATTTTATGATGTAGGGATAACAGAGGGGCTTATTCAGTTTATTGTTTATGATGCAGAGCTCTGGCGATGCTGCTCAGTGTGCAGCTGAGTTGTCTGGAGAGTAACAGGGGACTTGGAAGGGTTCTACTGACAGATATATTCACAACACCAGCTCTTCAGCTCGATCAGGAATCACAGCCCGAATATAGAATAAAACAACAGCCAGTTCACCAAACAACGGTTTAATCTCTGTACAGTCTCTAGCGCCTCGGCTCAACAAAGCCTTCAAGGAGTAAATAACAATACATTTCTATTCCCTATTTATATACACACCCATTAGCTCATTACACAATTAAGGATTCATTAAACAATTAAAAATCTATTAACATTTAAAAAGACATGTTCATATTACACTCTTCCAACAACAATCTACATTTAATCCCTTTGGTATTAATGTATGGTATTTTAAAATAAAAATTAATTCTTTCTTTAAAAGTAAATTTTTTATTTTTTCCTCACTAGCTTCATTACTAATAATCTCTTCTAATATAGACACCCAAAGACTAGTAACATCAGAATTGTGATATTTCACAAAATGTTGAGCCAAAGGGCTCTCTAACTTATTATTCTTGATGTCTCTCAGATGCTCCATTATTCTCACTTTGAACATTCTTTTGGTCTGTCCTATGTAGAATTTTTTGCACCCACATTTGATGATATAAATAACTTGTTTAGTGACACAACTAAAAGAACCTGTAGATTTAAAACTTATTCCATTTATATAGGGAAAATTACTATTCACATAAGCACAAACCTTGCATTTCCCACAAGGTATAGTACCTACACTTCTTATTGTTCTAACTATCTCTTGAGTGGGTGATGAAGAATTTTTAAATGAAGTTAATAATACAATGAAAATGTTTATGAATAGGAAATATAATATGCAAGTGTTAAAAAAAAGTAGGGATGAAATATTTTGAAACAGATATAATAGTAAGCCTCAAGTACAAAAGAAAAGAGATATAAAGTATAACAAAGAACATAGAGAGGTAGACAGTATCTTTATGGTATCTACATATAATATCTGTAGTGATGACATTAAGAAATGTATATTATATTTCTGGAGATTCTTACAGAATTATAAAGAACTAAGTGAAATGACTAATAAAAAACTAATATTTAGTTATTGAAGAGGAAGGAATATAAGAGACATAGTAGTACATACTAAATTTGAATTACTGTAAAATAATGCTGAAAGTTCTTTAGAGGTACATGACCTTAGGATGATGTATGTATTACACACTGTATATATATCAGAGTGATTCTCTCTTAAGTTGCATATATCTCAGTGTCACATTGCATATCTCTACCATTAACTCATGCTAGCTGCTTGTAGAAATACATGCAATATAGAGCTTCTTCTAGGTCTATGCAGGAAAAAGGTTTTACCAAGTTGGATTTTCCTGGTAGTCAAAGACAAATAAGTAAATAGATATATAGACAGATGACAGACTGATAGATGATAGATAGATAGATAGATAGATAGATAGATAGATAGATAGATAGATAGATAGATAGATAGAGAGACAGATAGATAGATAGATAGATAGATAGATAGATAGATAGATAGATAGATAGATAGATAGATAGATAGATAGATAGATAGATGAATCAATGTTAGAGCAGGGCACATGGTAGTACATCAGTTTATACAGAAAACTTCAGTGGCATTACATTTGATATATCCTTCTGTGCTGCATTACATTTTGTGCCATGTCCTTGGGGCAAAATAAGGGCTTGTGAACCACAACCTGTCACACATTTACTATAAAACTGATGGAGCTTACACAATGCACACATTGCTCATGCTTCCCTTTATTCCTTCCCAAAATTGTTTCCCCTGTTGTTTTATTTTCACTATCAAAGCCATCTTTTCATTTTTTCTCTCAGAATATTGAAGTTTTTATATCTCAAAGCTATTTAAGATCCACATGAACCATGGTATTTGAATTAAAAATATTATTGTGTTATATAGCAAAGACAAACTCATGACGCTACAAGTATTAAGGGAGTAAATAACCCTGAAAATTGTGATCCTTTAAATAAAATTACAGATATGGATCCATACGATAGCAAAAGAAGCAGTGTCTAAAACAAATTTTCTGCACCTTTGGAACCAAATGTAAAACGAGTTTTATATATATATATATATATATATATATATATATATATATATATATATATATATATATATATATGCACACACACACACACACACACACACACACACACACACACACACACACACACATATATAAATATGTATATGTATATATATATATATATATATATATATTTACACACACACACACACACACACATGTATATATATATATATATATATATATATATATATATATATATAAACTTTTTTTTGTGGTAGGGCAAAACCATTACACAGTCTTGCAAATATCAGGAGCAGATATTTGCTTATTTAACTGACCTTTCTTAGTTGCTCTTTTGAAGGAAAAAAAAGAGGAAGAAAAATCTAATAGAAACAGAAATACTCAGCAGATGTGAAACTACACTGGAGCCTAATATAGAAAAAAATGCATGGTCTTTTAATAAAAATAAATGCAGTGTGGATATTATAAAATGTCGGGTGACATAGATGACTCCTTCTCCAAGGCCTATATGAAAGAACTGTTTGGTGCATCACTTGTAACAAATCAGTTTAGTACTTCTGTCGTTCATATTACATTCTTATAATGGAGCTTAACATTTATAAGGCTATTTGTATTTTGGCCAGCTACACTGCTCAGATATATTAATGCATGTGTGGACTTCATGAGCAAGTTTTAGGATAATTTTAAAACCAAGAACCCATAAAAAGTGCATGGCCATGCTCATGCTGATGCAGTGTTATGTTTCTTTTATGCTTGTTTTTTTTTTTTTTTATGAAATACTACTTCTTGGCTACTAAACAAACTTCAGTAATGACAAAAAAAAAACATCATGGACATGATAGTCAGTGTGTTAAAAATGAGTATAGTAAATGTACAGTGGACAGAAAAACTACACTGGAAGTATTTGGATTTCTCCACTTAAGTACTAGTATTAGTACATTAAAAGAAGAAACTCAAATACAGGCTAATTTGTTTCAAGAGTTGGAGGAGCAGGCTTTGTGTGAAAGCATATTGTTAACAGCAATAATTGGCAGGGCATCAGATATTATATATCTCACACTAGTTGCAATAGATCACAATACCCACAGCAAATACCGTTACACCATTTTGGGTGAGGGTGTAGCAGTGAATGACAGCTGCAAAAACTAAAATGATGTTTGGGCATTATTTCTTTCACTTTGGAGCTACTGGTATTTTGGGGAGACAGTCTGTTTTTGAAAGCAAAGGGCAGATAAAAGGCTAGACTACAAAGATCATTCATCTGGATGTGGTTTGCTGGAGAAAAGGCAGTGCTTAATTGACAGCAATAAGTGGCACAATATCAGCTACATTATGTATGTGGGTAGTGCTAAAAGTTCACATTGTTCATAGTAGCTCATACTAATGATCCATCATTTATCTTGTTTTATTATATATAATTATAGACATCAGAATGAGGTACACACCTGTGAATAAAAGCCACAAACTGAAATGCATTACTGTGGCAATTATTTTGTCTTCTTTCTTTGCAATCATTTCTTTAATAATAATAATAAAAAAGCTACCAATATCTTTTGTGGCAGTCCAGTGTGAAAACACCACTAGGTACCTTACAGGAAGCAGCTAAATCATATACCATCTATAGGTCAAACCCAGTTTTAACTTCAATTATTACCATATTTTTTTATTTAAAAAAAGGGTCATACGAGCATCAGAAACACAAAGCAATTTAAACATTTAAATATTGCCAATACCCACCCTGGCAAACAGGTCAGCCAAGCAGCAAATTTATGAATACTCGGCCAATTTTACAAGCTTCATTTGAATGATACTAGGGTATCACTTTGCTTAAGTTGCATAAGAAGTCTGTTCTAGAAGTGGTGGAGGTTTCAGGTAATACATTTATCTCTCTATATGTTTTATGTATGTGCTGGTAGAGATTGAAGTCCCTTCTTCTGCTATTAGTAGGGCTACTTGATTTGCAAATAAAGAGATCAAGGACAATGTGTTCCTTGGAGTAGAAGGCATAGCTCTTCCTGCTAAACTGTATAAGAAACAAATAAAGGGCCAACACTTCAAACATTTCTGGGTATGTGAGGGACATTATGTCAATAGTCTTCTTTGTTGGGAACTTCTGGAGTATCTCCAGTTGTTTAATTGGTCTGTAAAGGTACATCCTAGGAGGGTGCAGGCTGTATTGGTGTAGAAGGTTGGGGGTTCACTCCCCACAACAGGGAGACTGATTGCTGACACTACTATTTAGCATAAGTGAAGATTTAGGGTTTGGAGTTTGGCATAATCATTATGGTGTTTACCTCACAGACCCAGGTATTCAATAACTGCTAAACTTAAGGATACAATGGGCTAATAACTTCATTTGACCTGGATGTTATACTTTTAGTTACTTGTTGTTCTAAACATAAGGAACTTGTGACTAATTCTGCTACACAATGGTGAAAGTTGATCGATTATGGATGCAGGTTTCAACATCGCTAACTACATTCTCCTTTAAAGTGGAGTATTGGTTATGCTGCACATAGTACAAGAAGCTATTTATCAAATGTTATAATAGTAATTTTTTATCATGTTTAATTATAGCTCTTTTTCAATATTCCACTTGTTTATGAAGGCTGCTACATGCAGTTATGAATGGGTATCCATCTCCGGTTATCTGCATACTTAATTAACCAAAGATCCTGTTTCTCAGTCTGAAGATCAGAGTAGAAGAAGATGGCAAATAGGGGCTGTCCCAGTACTGAGTCCTGGAGCACAACACTAGCTACTTTCTTACTGTCCAAGGAGGTGCCTACCACCTTAAGTAAGTGGGTTCTACTGCAACTTATTGACATTTACTAATATCAGTTGAAGACTACATTAGAATTTCTTATAGAAGTGTTTGGATCTAATGCACTTTTGTTAGAACATTATTAGGTTTCCAATTGCATGTGATGTCTTTCAGAACCACCGTGATCAAAAATCTTACCATTTTATGCTTCTTTTTTGGAGTGCTGAATGGAGTTCTTATACAACTATCATATTCAATAATATCTGTAAACCCATTTAGATATATTTCCAAATTGATTGCATAGATGGAGAGGTCCAGAGGTTGCGATCTCATGAATCCAACACCTCCACTTGTCAAATCTAGCAAAACCGAAGGATGTTAGGAATATATGTAACACTTTCTGAAGAGTGCTCAAACATCTTTAGGGTACTTTCCACTTTAACATCTTCCTCTGGCAAGATCAAAAGCAGCAGTTGACAGCCTAAAGTAATGGACCCTTAGCACCACCATCCATAAGCAAATCTAATGCTTTTTCTAATATGTCCTATGAAGAATGTGCATAACAGTCTAAGAAACTATATGGTCCATGGTACTCTTTTCAGTAATAACATCCACTGAACAGTTCATTAACTCAGGGTTCGACCACAATGCTTCATAAGAAGTGAACTATCTTAGATGTAAGTATCTGTAGACTCCACCTGACAAACCTAGTATATTCTCTTTAGAGAAGTTTTTGAAAATGTACATTTGTTTTTATATGATTGTTTATTTATTTATTTACTGGGAAATTCTAACTGAACACAAGTCCTTTTTCAGCAGAGGCCCGGGAAGGGAAGCTCCACATAATAAATGAGCAGCAGAGTACATGAAGGATAATTGAATATACATACAATAGCAAATAATACATACTGCAGTAAATATTATATATGCATACAGTATGAAACATAGTAATGAACAGCTATACCAATATCTATCTAGAGGCTAGGAATAAAGGTAGGATGTATATACAGATAGTACTAAGCTCAAACGGATACTGTTCTAAACTCATAAACCTAAATCTTATATATAAATATTGCACTAAGCTCAAACAGATATAAAGCAGATGCCCCACATGAAGTTGGAACAAGCTAGAAGGGCTGGAAGGGGAAGACAGAGGAGTAAGAGAGGAGACTGACTGAGTAGTATTCCTGGTAGTGAGAGGAAGCTGGGTGTAAGTCAGTTGTATACGTATTTGGAGTTGAGATGAAGTGAGGTAGATAAGCATGCTATAACAGGTTTGAGAGATTGAGTGAGGAGGGAAGGGGAGGGTAAAGGGTGAGCCAGAGCCTGCAGAGAAAGGAATGCAATGCTCAGATGGTGTGATGCATAGTGGCTAGGGAAGAGGAGAGGAAGGGGAGATAAAAAGGAGGGTTACTAGTCGGGATTGGTATAACTATGTGACCAAATTAAACATGTTATATTAGAGATACCTATAATTTTATTGAAAAAATGGTTTTGTTTGGTATGAGGGCATGTAATTGAGTAGACTGAGATGTACAATGTGTTTATACTAGTATTAATAATGCACATGGGGTTGAAGCTACACATTTTACTTGTAGGATAACCTAGCTGCTAATCATGAAATTGATTAAACATATATTTTTGTCTAACTAGTATTTCTTTTCTAATAAAGACATTTATCAGCAGATTAGGGCAGCTGTTATGGGGGCTTCCTTTTCTCCCTTGTGAGCCAACCAAATGATGGGACTGGCATGATGCCAGGGCACTTCTATGGGCTAGGCTTGTAAAGCTTCAGGCCATTAGCCTAGTACACACCTATGAACCTATGAAACTATATATATATATATAGGTATACTTCAAATGATTGAACTTGCAGAACATCGATCCACACATCATCGGGGATGAGATGATTGCTGTTCTACAACATTGAAAATTAAAGTAGAACAAATTAAAAAAGATAAAAGTCTTCTTGTATGTTTATGTAGGGGAAAACCCACCTGCACCCGCGCCACCCCCTGTTACTTAAATAAATTAACTGACGGATTGCACTACAGTGAAGAGAATGGTACATTTCCCATTCTATGCTGTACATTACCATTTTCTTCACTGTAGTGAGATCTCGGTGCTGGTATATTTAAGTAGCAAGGGGTGTGGGGGGTGCAGGGGGGCTTGGCCCCCTGGAAAAATGTGAAATATGTTTTCACATTTTAGGGGTTTTTTTTTTTTTTTTTTTTTTTAGTTCGATATTGCAGAACTTTGATCCTCTGGTCCTTGATGATCAGAAGTTTGATATTCTGCAATTTCGATACTCTGAAGGGGATATACACACATATGTATATGTAGATAGATATAAGTAGATGGATATAGATATAGGCAGCGGTTCATGTAAGAAAATTTTCCAAGGACCGGCCATCGCGCAAGCATAATAAACTGCATAGTGTTTATTTATTTAGTTGACATTTGTTTACTGGGGTGACCTGACTGGACTAGAACTCCATTTTCAGCTGAGACCCAGGGAGAAAAGCTCCAAAGTACAATAAAAAGACAATTGGCAAAAATTGCTAAAAAAATAAAAAAAATAAAATAAATAAAGTGTGCATTCTGCTTAGCAACATAACATTGATCCACTATGGTTGAGAGGTACATAAACCTAATGGCAACCTTACTGAGTTTCTAAGAGCAATATTTAAAATCTTTCCCTGTTGTTTGTGCCTGTCCAGCATACTTCTCAACTGTACAGATTTTCACAGAATGTCCAGATGATTTGCCTCATATTTTTGGTCTGTTTCTCATAAAATTGTTGTTTTCTGGCAAATCACTAGCAGATCACTGAGGTCTGAAGTCAGAAAATAATGAAAGACAGTTGAGGTTCAGACTTCATACCCTTCAGAAAATACATGCTAATGCAAAACCTGTATTTCTATCTACTTTCTAAGTTTGTAAGAGCAGTACTTAAAAGTGTCCTTATTTTTGGGCTTTTAATCCCCCATTATTTTTGGCTTTGTCCAGATTTCTTGCTCTAAGAGATCGAGAGGTATGTGTCCAGATTTATTGTGTGAGAGGTTGAATGGCATGGTTGAGAGGCATACAAACTTTATTGCTGCTTCTGCTGCCTGGGATCACTCTCACTCTTCACTCACTCTCTCTTTCTCACCCACACACACTCACACACACACACACACACACACACACACACACACACACACACACACACACACACACACACACACAGACTCTTCTGCTTTCATGCATGCATTCACTCACACACGCAGACACATACATGCACACACGTGCATGTGGACTCTTCTGCTTTCATGCATGCATTTCCTCACACACTCAGACAGAAGCTTAGTGAGTGTAAAATAATGGCTCGACCGATCTCACTGCTCACTCTGTCTCATACACACAATCTCTTCTTCTTTCACACAAACATACATTCTGCTTTCATGCATGCATTCATTCACACATGCAGGCAGACACATAAGCACACTCATACACATACATACACACATTCACTTTTTCATTTCACTCCATGCCTGGTGGCCTGGTACCAAATGATCTGCAGCCCGGTACCAGTCCGCGACCTGGTGGTTGGAGACTGCTGGATATAGGTATATATCGTATTTATCTCTAAAAAAGTAAATCAGCATCATTTTGAGTTTATTGGAGTTTATTATTTTTCAAAGGGACATTTCCTATATTGATACAGTCTATCTGGGGGTTTCACTGAAAGGAGTAGTTGGTAATAAAATAGAAAATAGTATACATAGGAATTATTCTGCTAGCATAAATTAAATATATGGAAATAATTGCCATCTGCTATACTTGGTCCCCAGCATTCAATAAACTCTGTGCAGGAATAGTGCTATTCCTGCACGGAGTGAACTGTCTCCATTTCTGAATAGCATTAACAGCAGTGTGCCTTGCAGATTCATGATGGCACACTACTGCTAAGGCTAAGCAGATACAAATGGGTCTATATCATATGAGCGAATTGCACAAATTGTGAATGCTCATAATATCAAACGTACCGGACCTCAAAGTGCTTTTTCTGTGATCACAGTACAGAGAAGAATGGGATATTTGCCCTTTCTGCACTGTAGTGCGATCTCAGAGTTGGAATATATATTTAGCAAGGGGTGTGTGGGGGGGGGTGCAGCCAGTCAAAGTGCCATACAGCCATAGCCCTCAACTGTACAGGTTTTTGCAGAATGTCCGCATCTGCCTCACATACCTCTCAACCTCTTAGAGCAAGAAATCTGGACAAAGCCATAAATAATGGAGGGACAAAGGCTCAAATATTGGGACACTTTTAAATATTGCTCTTACAAACTTGGAAAGTTGATATAATACAGGTTTTGCATGGGCACAAATTTTCAGAAGGGTATGAAGTCTGAAACTGAAATGTCTCATCATTACTTTCATAGGTTCATAGGTTCATAGGTAGGTACTAGGCTATCGGCCCTGGGGCCTATATAAGCCCAGCCAAAAATGTACCCTGGCTTTTACACCCAAAAAAAATATTTTCCTGTGCCACTGTCGAGCAGAGCCACAGAGGTGATCCCCGGGGTGAATTTCCTATTTCCCATCCAATCATCAAGATTTTTCTTGAAGAGTGCTAATGAGGAGCTTTGTTTGATATAGATAGGTAGTTTATTCCAGAGTATGAGAAGTGTCTGGGACAGGAATCTATCCCTCTGGCATGTCCTGTTTATTGTGGTGACAAGGTTTAGATCCCTAGAGCATGTAGCTCAGAGGGATTGGGATTTCTTTAAGTGGAGCATGTCCAGCAGCTCTGGGTTTGACATAGCTTTGTATGTTAGGCAAAGATCACCTCTGAGTAGGTGATATGCGACAGAGTAAAGCTGGAGTTTATTGAGACGGTCTGCATAGGGCATCTGTTTGAGGCTGGTAATCCTCTTTGTGAGGTATTTCTGCTGCCTTTCCAGTTGTTGTAGATGTCTTGTGAGGTACATACCAAAAGGGGCGTTGTACTCTGTAATGGGTCTAATGAGTGATGAGTAGAGGGGAACGATGACCTCTTTTATTCTGGATGAGAAACCTTTTGTGTTGAGGTGTGCCACGTAGAAGGATTTCCTGACTACTGTGGTGATGTGATTATCAAAGGAGACACTACTGTCCACATGTGTCCCAAGGTCTCTTATCACACTTTTGGTGTTAAGTATACTACTGCCTATATTGTAGTTCATGGGTACAGAGTTTTTACCAAAGGGGATGACAATGCACTTTTTGGCATTGAGCTTGAGGCCATGGCTTTGACACCAGGCATGTGTCTCAGTGAAGCCCTTTTGTAGAATGTCCACATCGTTAGGAGTTTCAATTATGGCTCCTAGTTTGCAGTCATCTGCGAACTTCGTTAGCCAAAGACCTTCTGTGTTAGCCTGTACTTCAGAGAAGTAGATACCAAACAGGAGAGGACACAGGACTGAACCCTGTGGTACTCCACTTGTCACTGGTCTGAAGTCGGATTTGGAGCCTGCTACTTTCAAAGTGTGGGTTCTGTCAGTGAGCCAGTTGGCAACCCATCTTGTGACATAGGGATTTATACCTAGTTTAGTGAGTTTATCTATAATTCCAGAGTAGGGGATGGTGTCAAAAGCCTTGGCAAGATCTAGATAGGCTGTGTGAACCACCTTACCCATGTCTACAGCTTTGGTGACTGCTTCAAAGAAGTCTATCAGGTTTAGGAGACATGATCTGCCTTTTACAAACCCGAACTGGGTGGGGTCCAGAGTTTGGAGATTACCAATGTCTTTGTTTATAAGTTCCATGATGATACGTTCCATGGCCTTGCAGACCAGGCTCATCAGGCTAATGGGGTGGTAGTTCCCGGGGTCTGTGGTGGCTCCCCCCTTGTGGAGTGAGATAACCATTGCTGTGCGCCATTCAGCATGCACAAAGCCTGAGATGAGGCTATGATTGAACATGGTACTTAGGTGGGGTGCCAGTTCGTTCTGTAGTTCATGTAGAATGCAGCCTGGAATGTTGTCTGGTCCCATGGATGCTGTGTTCTTGGCTTTGGAGAGTGTGGTTTTTACCTGTGCAGCCATGATTACCGGAACTTTGTATTCTTCTGGTGTAGAGATGGGCTCTTTAGGGGGTGATAGGGGGGTAAAGTTAGCACTGAACCTATCTGCCAGGATGTTGGCAATATCAGTTGGTTCTGTATATTTAGTGCCACTGTGCTGTAACTCAGAGCAGATCTGAGTGTTGCCATTGAGATTCTTGACATAGCTATAGAATGCTTTGTGGTTGTCTTTAGAATCAGTGGCGATTTTGTTTTCATAACTAGCTTTGGAGGATTTTATCAGGGATCACAGCTTCTTACTGAGGCTGACTAGGGAGCTCCTCCACTCATGGGATTTTACTCTCTTTTGCAACAGTTTCTTCCTTCTGTTGTACAGTTTGTTTATGG
This sequence comes from Protopterus annectens, assembly GCF_019279795.1. Taxonomy (NCBI): domain Eukaryota; kingdom Metazoa; phylum Chordata; order Ceratodontiformes; family Protopteridae; genus Protopterus; species Protopterus annectens. The sequence continues at coordinate 924,325,010 of NC_056732.1, forward strand.
CAGGGGACCACCAGATTGGCTTCCTTTTTTTGGAGGATAGCGTCTTGGTTCTGTTTGGGATAGCACAATCCATGCACTCATGTAAGTGCTTATAAAGTGCAATTGTGTAGGATTCAGTAGTCGTAACTGTATTGTCCATCTGCATGGGTGTCATGAAGTTCACCACTTCTGTCTTAAGAAGCATGAAGTTGGCTTTGGAGAAATGTTTTACCATGGTTTCCTTAATGGGGGGTGGGGGCAGGATATCTAGGGTAATTAACTTATGGTCAGATCGGACCAATGAGGCGTTGACGTCAGGTATGGAATACCGGTCACTCATGTTGGTAATGACTAGATCTAGGATATTGTTGCCCCATGGTGGGGGTGTGGATAAGTTGATCCAGGGCATTGGAGTTTATGAATTCCAGAAAGCATTGAGCAAAGGAGTTGGTACATGAATAGTTTTCCCAGTTAATGGTGGGGTAGTTGAAATCACCCATTATTAGGGTGTTTGGTCGAACCCTAATATTTTCCAGTGCATCAAGAAAAGAGGAGTAGGAATCCTGGAGCATGGTGGGTGATCTGTAGCAAGCTACAATTTGGATTGCAGTTTTGCCCAGAGTTAGTTGCACTTGGATAGCCTCGGCTGCATTATGCTGAGCAACTAGCCTGGAGGTGTGGATATCCTTAATGAATATGGACACACCTCCTCCTTTGGTGTTCCGGTCCAGGTTACATGGTCGAAAAGTGTGGTATGAGTTATAGCCTGGTAGTGCCAGGGTGCTCTCTGGAGCCTTGAACCAGGTCTCAGTCACTGCACAGATATCAATGTTCTCCATTTTAAGGAGTGCCTTGAGTGAGTGCATTTTGAGATTTAGACTTCTAGCATTGAGTAGAATCACCCTCAGTTTTTGCTTGCCTGTTCCTGTTATGGTGGTGAATTTGTCATTTGAACCTTGCCTAATAAAGGCACTATAGGGGCGGCAAGAACCTTAGCCAGTATCCGGAATCTCAGGGGTGACAGGTGCAGGCCATCTCTGGCAAAGCATCATGGTCTGTCGACCATGTCATCCCAGGAAGACAGATACTGGATCCCTTTAGAATGGCACCAGAAGCTTAGCCAATTGTTGAAGTCATTAATTTTGTCCTTGTACTGCGGCATCATTCTGGGTGATGGCAGAATGCTATTCAGGTCTAGGGTCATACCTGCCTGGGCTACAAGATCGGTGAACTCTTCCATGTCTCTTTTCATGTAGTCCAGAGAGGTACATCTCAGGTCATTCACACCAACATGGACAATGACAGAGTCATATTTATACTTTTTGTGGAGTGACCTGAGTGCGTAGGTTATGTGGTGGATCCTGGCACCCGACAGGCAGCTGACAGTAACCATCTCCTTGTTTAGCCTGGTGAGTGGGACATCAGTGCGCCTGACTATAGAGTCACCTATGACTAGTGTGTTGGGTATGTTGTTTTGCCTTATTGGCTATGGGTGAGTGGCACACTGAGTCTGCGGACTATGTGTCATTTGGGTTGTGTTGGGGTGGAGGTTGCTTGCATTTCTGCTTTGGAGTTCTCTGTTGCTTGAGCAGATTATTATTGAGAGCCTCTGCAAATGTTTTTGTGTTTCTATGTGTGGATTTTGGTGGTGTAGATTTAGTGAGACTATGTGATGAGTGTGGTGTGGTGCAAGTGTTTACCTTCTCCTCTTTCCTGTCAAGTTCAGTCTTGATTGAAGCGAGCTTTACCTCCAGTTTGGCTAGATAAGTGCATCTCTCACAGGTTGTAGTGTTGGGTGGTAGGAGGAGAGGGTTGTCTGTGTACATGAGGCAATTTCTACATTGCCCCAAGATGCCCGGATTCATCAGATAGACAGGAGAGAACACTGGGAGCTGACCCTTGGACATGCCTGAATAAAAAACTATTTTCCTCTAGATAAGTGAGGAAAGTGAGTACAAAAGCTGTTTTATCTCTAAGCAAGTGAGGAAAGTAAGTACCAAAACTGTTTTCTTCCAGGTAATGAGGAAGGTTGAGTGCTGTAGTAATTAGTAGGTTATTTAGTGCTTGCATGTTCTGAACAAGTGCTGATCATGAATAAGCAAATTAAAGTGTTAAAAGTAAGAATCTGTATCTGGACTAAACTAGTTACAGGAAAGGGGGGAAACAAGTGCAAATGTGGGCTTTTAAATCAGAAAGTTGAGAGAGAAGGAAAAACTGCCCAAATGGCCAATAACTACAATTTCTGCGCCAGAACCACTCCTTATGTTGTAGATAGGTTACCTAGTGCTTGCCACTCCCACTGATAAGCTAGAAGGCTTCCCTCCAACACAGAAAGCTTGGGGGGGGGGGGCTCAGAAGCTTACATACAGTCCTGGATACAGCAAATCTGAATCTGGGCTACACTAGTTACAGGGAAGGTATTTATATACATACATATATATATATATATATATATATATATATATATATATATATATATATATAAAAATATATATATATATATATATATATATATAGTAATGTTAGACTGAGTGACATAAGTTCAGAAATACATCCCTTACCTCACATATGTTAGAACCCGTTAGCTGTAAATAGCGATGTCGTGTTATACGTTGTCGATGGGTGTCGTGTCGGTTATTTAAAGTGTCGATGTCGTGCGCTTTGCTTCGGATTACGATAATGGTTGGTATGGTCGTGGTTGTAGATGTGATATATGAATGTCATATATATATATATACAGAAAAGTAGCTAAAACAGCAGTCAAAACAATTCAAATGCAGTGCAAGCTAGCACACTTGAGTATGCAGTAATGTTAGAACAAACAGTTTAAAAAATGCAATTAAATTAAAAATTACTCAAAAGTGCAGAAGGAGTCTATTAGGTAGAATGAGGTAAAGAGATGGGACTGACTTAAACACTGAGTGATATGCCAATGATTTGCCAAAAAAACACAATCATATGAGAAATCAACCAAAAATTTGAGGCAAAACTCTGGACATTCTGCAAAAATCTGTAGTTGAGAGGTATGCTGCCTCATAATATTGGTGTGTTCCCCCAAATATCTGTCCCTACCCGGCAAATAGCAGAGGATTGGAGCCATTAAACAATGACAAACATTTGAGTTGAAGGCTTCACATCCTTTGGAAAAGTTATGCGAATGCAAAATCTATGATACTATCAACTTTCTAAGTTTGTAAGAGCAATATTTAAAGTCTGTCCCTATTTGTCCTCTTACAATTGCCCTTGTTGTGACTGACAAGGAGTATTGATATATGTAATTAAAATGATTTTATATATATTTTTTAATTCTAGGTTAAGTTTAAGCATAGCTGAATGGGTTTGCGCGTTACGGCCCTCTGCTCAGCATTGCTTAAACATCTCATAGCAGCTAAATAAAAATATATAGCTAAAGTCCAAATGATGAGATAGTGTAGTGGTTAGAGTCCTGGCTTTGCATGCAGGCATTCATGGTTTGATTACCAAAAAAGGCACTTATTTACATGCAAAAGCATTGTAAAAATTATGCTGTTATGTTAAATTATGTAGTAAGTGATATTTGTCACCCAGGGTAGTGTAGCTGGTCCAAAATGGAAGTGTGAGTGCATATAACATGTGAAATCACCCATGTATACACGTGTCTCATATAGTATATTCACACCCCAAGGTAATGTAATGAAAGCACACAGGGGGATGTCATGTAAAGTAAACCATATACACTTTATAATATGTCAGTAATGAGTTAATCTATAAGCCTGATATTTTTTAAATGAAAACTGAGCAATACTAAGCAGTGCTCAGCTATTCTTAGCCAGTTTAAGCACTGCTTAGATGTAAATTCTAAGCAGCAGTTAGCTCAGCTAAGTGGATTTGTGCACTAAGCAGTGTTCAGCAATTGCCCCTTTAAGCACTGTTCAACAGAACTAAGTGGATTTGCTCACCGCTTAGCTGAGCTTAGCATTTTCAAAATAGTCCAATGACAGCAAAGGGTGGAAATATGGCCTTATTTAAACTGTGCAGGTGGGGATACAGCCAGAACCTGTTGTAGTTGATC